>NC_040904.2:145656542-145956542 GCF_004126475.2 Phyllostomus discolor
CTGTGCAAGCGTTACCTCTATCGATGTGACGATGTTCCATCTCGCAAAAGAAGACTCTGCACCAAGTGTACTGTGCCCCAATCCTCCTGTGCATGGCAACTCCTGATCAGCTCCGTGTCTTCCTTTACCTCCTCTGGATGATTCCTACAGATGGAATGTTACAATAGGTGTCTTTTTTTCTTACTCACATATGTTTGTAAAGGAGTACTCCAGGTGGATTAGAAATCAAATGTAAAAAAATAGAATCCCTTTGGGCAATGTGTGCATAATGCTGAGATAGAGACTTCTTTGCTAATTGTGTCTGCAGGGCTGAAGCCAGGCAGGCAATGGCTGACTCTTCCTGTGCCCCAAACAAAAACTAGAAAAATGCAGAATTCTGGAAACACAAACCCTGGGCTAGAAAATATTACTCCTACCCTAAGGCCAGAGGAAGGTTCAACATCCCTGTCATGCAGCGAAATCTCCAAAGTCTGTGTTCTCCAAAGGGAAGAGGGGCAAGCACGTGCCTTTCCAGCAAGAGGCAGTGCTCACACCACTACATGTCAGAGGTTCGTGATCTCCCCAGTGGGGACCCATGCATTGTCAACAGTTGGGAAAGAGCACTGTCCCCATCAGACTGGCAGGCTCCTGGTGTGGCAGCAACCAGCCCTGGGCACAGAGCGAGGAAGCAGAGGCCCCAGCAGATCCCCACAGAGAAAAAGGGAATGGCGCCTCCTTTGGGAGGACAGTGTGCAGGACCTGTGCACGTTTCACAGGTGCTCACCTTCACCTCGAAGTGCTCACCCTAGGGGGCTACCCCACAGAAATTCTTGCACAAGTTTCCACAGATGCATTTTCCAGACTACCCATCAGAGCACTGAAGAAATAGCTGGGAACTTGTAAAATACTAATATCCATGGAGAGGGGATAGGACCCACCAATCTGGGTCCACATACAGGAGGGTGGCTGAGCAGCTGCTAAAGTGGGTGCCCACAGATAAGGACCTCAGGGGTCCTCTCACCTGAGATATGTGGAGCAACCGTCTGTAGCCAGGATTCCACCTGTTAGATTACATACATGTGATTTCAACAAGCAGATGAGTGTATGTGAAAATCACATGATACTATAGAGAGAGAACCCTAAAGATTCTACAAAAAAACTGCTAGAACTGATCATTGAATTCAGTAAGCTGGTGGGATAAAAAATTAATATACCAAAATGAGTTGCATTTATATACACCAAAAAGGCACTGTCAAAAAGGGAAACTAAGAAAACAATACCATTTGTAGTTGCATCAAAATAAATAAAATACCTAGGAATAAATCCTACCAAGGTTGTAAAAGACATAAACTCAGAAAATTATGAAGCACTGAAGAAAGAACTTAAAGAAGATACAAATAAGTGGAAACACCTACCGTGTTCATGAATAGGAAGAATTAACATCATTAAAATGTCCATAGTACCCCAAAAATCTTTAGATTCCATGTCACTCTTATCAAGACCCCAAGGATGTATTTCACAGAACTAGAACTAATATTTCAAAAATTTATACAGAACCACAAAAGGCCCTGAATAGCAACGGTGACCTTGAGGAAGAATGAAGTTGGAGGAATCACGGTATGTAATATTAGACTATACTATAAGGCCATAAGTCCTGCAAACAGCTTGGAACTGGCATAAAAAGAGCCGCAGATATCCACGAAACCAAATAGAGGGCCCTGAAGGAAACCCACACATTATGGTCAGTTAATATCAGACAGAGGAAGCAAGCACATACAATGAGCTAACGATAGGTTATTCAATAAATGGTTTGGGAAAATTGGACAGATAAATGCAGAAAAATGAAATTAGTCCACCTTCTTATACCACACACAAGAGTAAAGTCAAAATGGATTAAAACTTAAATGTTAGACCCCAAAACATAAAAATCCTACATAGGCAGTAACATCTTGGACATGGTTCATAGCAATATTTTATCTATTATACCTCCCCAAGCAAGGTAAACCAAAGAAATAATTTAAATTCTAAAAGTCTATTGCAGATATAATGATATCTTTAATTAATTGATGAGATTTTATAATTTTCCTGTGTTTCTTAGAAACACACTTGAGAAGTACTGTTTTAACTGGAGGCACACAAAGTGCAAACGTATGTTTGATTTCAAAGAGGTATTTTGATTAAATGTCCTTTTCTTATTTTACATATTGATCCATGGATGTGGCATATCCTTCTGTTGGTTTGTTTGTTCTTCATTTTTTTTCACCAAAATCTTATCATTTTCACTGCACAGATTTTTCACGTCCTTTGTTCAATTTATTCCTAAGTATTTTATCATTTTTATAGCTATTGTAAATTGGACTGGCTTTAACATTATGTTTTTAGAAAGCAGAAAAACAAAAACTAGCCCAAAGGTAGCAGAATGGAGGAAATAAAGAGCAGAGCAGAAATAAATGAAATAGAGAAAAGAGAAACAATAGAAAAGATCTGTGAAATTAAGAGCTGTTTTTCTAAAAGAAAAGAGACAGACTCAAATAAATAAAACCAGAAATGAAATAGGAGACATGACCACTGATACCACAGAAATACAAATAATTACAAAATACTACTATAAACAATTATACACTGACAACTTGAACAACCTAGAAGAGATAAATTTCTACACCCACACAACCTACCAAGTCCATCTACATTATAAAGAAACTGAAAATCTGAACAGACTAATGACAAGTGAGGAGGTTGAATCAGTAATCAAAAGCCTCCCAGCAAAGAAAAGACCAGCACCAGATACATTGATTCGCTGGTAAGTTCTATCAAACATTTAAAGAAGAATTTATACTGATCCTTCTCAAATGTCCCAAAAAAACTGAAGAGGCAGGAACACTCCCAAACTTACTTTATGAGGCCAGTATTACCTTGATACCAAAGCCAGATAAGGAGGACACTAAGAGAAAAGAAAACTTCTGCCCAAAATGCCCAATGAGTATAGAGTCCAAAATTCTCAACAAAATAGAGCAACCCAAATTCAGCAGTACATTAAAAGGGTCTATGTAGTAGATCCTATCTATCCAGTAGGATCTATGTCTGGGATGCCAGTATGTTTCAACATACACAGATCAATAACTCTGATACACTACACAGTAGAATGAAAGGCACAAATCAGATGCTCCTCTCAAGAGATGCAGAAAAATGCTTGACAAAGTTCAATCCCCCTTCCTAATAGACTCTCAACAAAATGCAGGTAGAAGGAGTGGACCTCAACATCATAAAGGCCAGATGTGACAAGCCCACAGCTAACAACACACTCTACAGGAAGGGCTAAAATCTTTTCCTCTAAGATCAAAGACAAGAGAAGGGTGCCCACTCTCACCACTTCTATTCAGTCTGGTACTGGGAGTCCTAGCTAGAGCAGTTAGGCCAGGAAAAGAAATAAAAGGCATCCAACTCAGAAAGGAAGAAGTGAAACAGACTCTGTGATCAGATGATGTGATCTTATCTAAAGAAAATCTTAGAGACTCCATCAGAGAACTGTTAGAACTTTAAAAATGTGGTAAAGTTGCAAGGTACAAAATCAACATGCAGAAAGCAGGCGTGTTCCTATGCACTAACCACAGGCTATCTGAAAAGTAAATAGAGATGAATGTTTACTTCAACTTTTGCCATTGTGTTTGAGACACTAACATGGTCAGGCCAATCAAGCTAAAAAGTCTCATAAGCAATGAAAAGTGTAAGATAGAAGCTGAAAGAAAGAAATGGCTAAAGATTAGAAATTTATAAATAACATGCATAAAATTTACATTTGTATTTGTAGAAATAGTCGATATAGGTACATATGTATGTCTATATAGTCTGGAAAAAGTCCAACCATTCTTAACACAATGATAATGGTTTGCATGACATTGGTGCAACCTGGCAGCCAAGGAGAGTGGACTGGGATGCTCATGTGTTTACTGTACTAGTCTGTAGAGGCAGTAGACACTGTTGAGTAAGCATGTGTAGTGTATGGCCATCGTTTTCAAAATGACTGAGCAATTAGAGCAACAAATCTGCATCAAATGTTGCATTAAGCTTGAACATTCCTCCTTGGAAATTATTTGGATGATTCCTAAAGCCACAGTTATAGACAACTGGTGATTGGCAGCTTCATCACAACAATGCACTACCCATGCATCATGTGTGATGTACAGTTGTTTGGTGAAACATCAAATCACCCAGGTGACTCAGACCCCTAACGCCCAGACTTGGTGCCCTGTGACTTCTGGCTTTTGCCAAAACTAAAATTACCTTTGAAAGGGAAGAGATTTCACACTGTTAATGAGATTCAGGTTAGTAAGATGGGGCAGCTGATGGCAACTGGGAGAGTTTTGTGAGGTTCCAAGGTGCCTGGTTGAATGGGGACTGAAGCATCATTATCCTATATACAGTGTTTCCTGTATCTTATATCTTCTTCAATAAATGTCTCTGTTTTCCACATTATATGACTGAATATCTTCTGGACAGACCTCTGAGCTCTAACTTTCTGTCTCCTCACTATAGCAGTAGGAAGCAATGTATGTTTATTACTAAAGTAGAAAAAGAATGGAGGAGGGCAGAATAAACTGTATTTTATGCCCTTCAAGATTATTTGACTGTTCACACATATAAAAAATTTATTAAAACTTCAGGTTTCTGAGTGTGAAAACTCCTGTGTGTCTACAGAACCAAAGGATGATAAAATGTAAGAAACAACTGCAGTTTGTTTTACAGCGTGGTTGGAAGTTCCTTCCAGACGTGGTAGGGAGTGGTCCCATTCAGCAATGGACTCACTCAGTCTGCTTTCTCCACACGGAGAAATAGAACTGAGGAAACCCAGTGTGCAGTTTAAGAAGCGAGCTGATGTAAAGGTTTGCTTATCTTTTTCATGGTGTTTCTTGCATATAAAGTAAAACTGTTTATTGTAGAAAATGTGGACTATATGTAATGTAAAAAAATAAAATCACCCAGAATCTGAACACTTAGAGGCAGCAATTTTTAACACTTTGATGGTAAAAATCTTTCAGTGTAGAATCATCCTCCAGTGTTTCATTTTCGGTGTGAAAATGAATGTGTCCACAAATTTGGCATCATCACATACACTGTTTCATAACTCTTACTCTCAGTGATGTGGGTAGTAAGTTCTAGAATGTGAACAAGCTCATGTTTGCCTAACCATTCATGATCCCAGCAATTTACAGCTATAGATAAGACTGTCAGTAAAGAAATGAAAACAGTTTAGACTCAACATACAAAATAACAGAAATCTGACTACCTTAAAATTTAAGAAAATATCTAACAACATATTTCCTCAAGTCTCTGGGATTTAAAAAAAGATAGCATTAACCATGTCGCAATTTAACAATATATGTTTGAAAATTATTTTTCCACAAAACAGTGACATTCTGAACAATCTGATCATAGATCTTTTCCACACTGAAGATCTGCCAATTAAGGAATGTTTGTAGATATTGTTACTTATTAAATATTGAAATGGTACTTTTCCTTCAAATGCCTTGAATGGTTTCCCTAAATATGGTGGCTTGTCTCTAAAAGGGCCACCATCAATTCCTGCAACTCCTTGTATGCATGCGCTATTCTCCAGTGAGAGGGAGAGTCCATGCCTCCCTCCTCTTGTTCCTGGGCAGGCCTTGATGATTTATGTAGGCTCAATAGAATTTGTTGGGAAGGATGTTCTGAATTTCTGAAACTAGGTTACAAAAGACTTGTAGTTTCTGGACCAGATGTATAAGTGAAGTCATTCTGGTCACTATAGACCAAGTCATCTGTCAGCTGAGTATCATTCAGAAATGACTCCAGTCAATGGCCCATGGAACAGAAAAAAAAAAAAAAAAAAAAACAAAAAACAGAATTGGGATCAACCATCCCAATTCTGCCTGAATTTTGGACTTTAGGAATTATTGTGATTTTTAAGCCACTAAATTTTAAGGGTTTTTTTTACATTGCAATAGATAATTAGAGCACTGAAGAATAGTCTGAGATAACAAAATAAACTGTTAGAAAGTTATTACCACTACCATCTATTCTACTATCTTGTAAATCAGGCAACAGAAATGGAGAATACAAGACGCTATTCTGTGTCCCTGCTAGACATAAAGTCAGCATCATGTTTGATTTTAAGACCAGGTGTCTGATTTAAGACTACAATTAATACTAATATCCTTCCATTTTTATGTCTTTGCATTGGTAAAATAGCTGTACTGTTTTCACTGGTTGTTTTTTATAATAAATGCCTATTATAAATTTGAATTAAGAGTAAAATTTTGTTGCTACAACATCACTTTTATCCCCTGGAGTCTCTAATAATATCCTACTTGTAATATTCTATCTGGGAAATAATTTCTGAACTTAAGAATGTTTGAAAACCTCTCTAAAAATATTCTTAGTGTCTTTTCCTAGTTCTAATATTTATAAAATGTGTCACAGTGAGCATAACAGATTTTAAAGGGATTGCGATTTGAGCCACAATCTTTCTTTGTCAATAGTATTAAAAATTTTCCTCTTGTTGCTCAGACAGGATATTTTTCTGAAAAAAAGAAAACAGAGTCTCCAGTTGGTTAGAGTGTTATCCCGATATGCCAAGGCTGTGGCTCCAACCCCTGGTCAGGTCACATAAAAAAGCAACCAATGAGTACACAAATAAGTGGAACAACAAATCCATCTCCCTACCTCTCTCTCTCTCTCTCTCTCAAATCAGTTAAAAAAAAAAAAAAAAAAAAACAGAAAGAAAGCAGAGTTTCTTAGAAATAATAGTGTCCTATAGTGGTGAAATCAACTCAATGTTATATGCTCATGGTGTTATAAATCTCAGTCCACAGATCACAGTATATAAAAGTGTTCCTTTATTTTTCAACAACTCAGTTTAATTTCTGTTTAAACACCCATTCCTATACACTTAACTTTGGTTAATGTGGTCAGTTTCCTTATACCTCTATTTCCCATTTCCTTGGGTTTGATCTAGTATGTGCAGGACTTACTTAGATCTAAGCCCTCAGGGCTGAAAAGGACATTTGATCACACATGCCTCTTGAGATACCCTCTACCCCAACCTGTTCACGTACCTCATCATGCATGCATTCTTCATCTCTGTCTGAAACAGGCCTTCAGGTCTGGCATGGCTCTTCCCGACCGTCACACTTTTTAAGGTTCCTGAAAATCATATTGTTGCTCCAGTGTTATTCTGGGATTTGTAAAACTCTGTGGAGGCTGTTAAGACCCTCTGTGTCAATTTTTAGGGGCCTGTTCAGAAAATAGGGCTCAGTCTCCTTTGCTCTAAGATCTCATAAACTCACCCACTGAAGAGTTACTATCTCAAAGGAGCTTGGTTGTGGAAAAAGAGGGCTAGGTCATGATTCCATCGCCTCCCTATGCCAAGGAGCCTTGTGATAGTCGGAGGCATAGGTAAGGGGTTCTTGCTCTTTCTATTTTCTCTTAAATTGATCTTATGCCATGAGTCCTTCTTGGTCTACAGAGATTCCCCACTTGTCTAGGCTCCTGGTGTCCTTAGCAAGTCAATAATCTTTTCATGGCATCCTTAGTCCTACACAAACCAACAACAAACAACCAAACAAATAAAAACCAAAAACCTACTGGTTTCATTTATCAAATAGTTAGATTCAAACAATTTAATAATAGTAGTTGGTGCAGTGACAGTTCAAAAATTTAAATATACCACAGTGATCCTATAAATTCACTGAGGTACTTAGGGTACTGCTAGCGCAGGTTACTGAAACGCAAATCCAAGCAGACGCCCCTTCTCTGCTGTTCAATGCGTTCCTATGCATAGGAGCTCAGAAAAGCATACCTGTTCAGCAGCTGTGAGTGGTGGGCTGCTAGCAGGCAAACAGAATAAGGTGGAAAACAAATGCCATAAAAACTAATGAGTTCAAGCCCCGGCTGGCGTAGCTCAGTGGATTGAGCTCGGGCTGCGAACCAAAGCATGGCAGGTTCGATTCCCAGTCAGGGCACATGCCTGGGTTGCAGGACACGACCCCAGCAACCACACATTGCTGTTTCTCTCTCTCTTTCTCCCTCCCTTCCCTCTCTAAAAAAATAAATACAATAAATCTTTAAAAACTAAAATAAATACCCTGGCTGGTGTAGCTCAGTGGATTGAGCGTGGGCTGGGAACCAAAGTGTCCCAGGTTCGATTCCCAGCCAGGGTACATTCCTGGGTTGCAGGCCACAACCCCCAGCAAGCGCACATTGATGTCTGTGTCTGTCTGTCTGTCTGTCTTTCTCTCTCCCTCCCTCCCTTCCCTCTCTAAAAATAAATAAATAAAAATCTTTAAAAAATTTAAAAAAAACCTAAAATAAATAAATAAAATATTCCAGACTAGAGACTTCTAGGATTATATTTCCAAATACTTAAAAAAAAACCAACAACTAGTGAGTTCAATCAGGAAACCAGAGCCATTGTAAGTATTAGAGGAACAAGGACTTTTTGTAGCAAAGGGAAGGAGTTTGGAGAAGTGAAGATTTGGAAAGGAAGAACGAGAGGAGTTGGAACTAACCAATCTGTTGTGACAAGCCAAAGTCTGCAGGAGAATCCAAGCCACACACATGGCTGACAAAGCATGAACTCGTGGAGAGGTCTGTAGAATACTCAGCCCCGTGGGCCCACAGCCAAGCATCAGGAGCCACTGCTGGCAAAGCAGGATCCTAGAGGAGAAATACGTCTACATATGTGCAGTGCTGGTGGACTGGGGGAATGAGGGGGAAGGCTGAATGAATAAAGAAGAGTTTTATTGAGGAAGACCAGGAGAGGACAGCCTTCTCAGACATCTAAGTAAATAGCTTTAAAAGAGAAAAACAAAACAAAACAAAACAAAACAACCTACATTGGATCCTGGGGACTGTAAAGTTTAAAGACAGAATATTAAAACTAAAAATGCTCTCTTGAGAAGGATTACATATCTTGCAATAATTTGCACCTCTTTTATTGTCATTACCTGTAATAAAGTAGCTATTAATGTCCTCAACAAGAATGATTGTTGTTTCAGAGGCCAAGAATGAGGGAAATCAGAAATAAATGGTGTGAGGAGATTCCTGTTTCCAAGTTTATAAATACAAGAGGAAACCTGCAAATGCTCTGGTGGTGATAGGAAAGACAGTCAGTTACTCTACTGCCATATTTGCAGGCAAACTGTTCTATTTGAAACTGTCACAACTGTAAAAGCCAATGAGCATAGAAAGAACTCGCCATTCCATATAACTCAATTCTGACCTGAATGACATAGGGGTATATTATACTTTAAGTATAAATCAAGTTTTATTCATCTCTTCAAGTACTTTACTGGTACTAAAATGTTGGTAATCTGTTGATCTAATGTTATAATGAACTGTAATAATAATTTGGGGGTAGCTGAAAATCACAGATTACGGTTTTCAGTGCATAAAGTCCTGGCAAATTTGAACAGAGTCTGAGAAAATGTTTATTTGTCAACTAAAGCTAGATGAAAAACAATCATAAAATCTAGTGGCATACAACAAGCATTTGTTTTGTGTTTGCCCGTTTGTGGGCCAGCTGAAGTTCAGCTGCTTCAAGCTCTCTCTGGTTGGGGATTGGGTTTAGGTCTCCTCCTGAGTAGTCATTCCAGGGCCTGGGTCAAAGGGGTAATGGCCATCCAGCAGAACTTTTCTGTCATGGAAATAAGAAGGAGTATGAGAGGGCAAGCCCAGTTATACAGGCATAGTTCAAGCCTTTGCTCTTGTCATGTATGCTGACATCTTATTGGTTGAAGCCAGTCACATGGTCAAATCCAACATCAGTGGGATATACAAGTATATTTCTACCATGGAAAGGGAAGCACAAATATTTTCTTAGCAACAACCTCATCTGTCATAAGATGCTTTATTTATTACTTTCTATTATTCCTCAAATTTTAGATGAACTAAGTTTAGACTCAATTTTAAGTGATAAAAACTTTGGATAATGGTAGCTTAAACAATACAGAATTTTATTTTGTACATGTAAGAGAAGTCCATAGAGAAGCAACCTAAAGTGCAATGGTATCTCCATCATCTTCAGGAACCCAGTGCCTTCTTCCTCGCTCTGTTCTGATTTCTAGGCTACCTCCTGATCCAAGCTGGCTGATCAAGCTTTAGCCATTAAGTTCACTTTCCCTACAGCGAGATGGAGAAAGGGATAAAAAATGTTACATTTTCTCTCTTCCCAGAGGTTGCACACAATTCTTTGGCTTACATCTTATTGGCCAGAAATTATTTGCATAATTATGCTAGCAAGGGAAGACAAAAATTTACACATTAGTCTTGGAGGTCTCTAGATGGCCATGTTTCCTGTGGAAAATAATGCGTTTTATGATGTTAACATATGATTAGAGAAGAACAGCTGTTAGTGCAAACAGTGGCTGGTCTTTGCCACGAAATTCCAAAAACACTGCATTCTCGGCACTACCTAGACTTTAAATGAGATAAGTATTTAATTTCTCTTCCATGTTTTTAAAACAGAAATATAATTGTTAATATATAAAGACACTATAGATATCATCCCTTAAATTAAATTTCCGAATTATTTTTAGTTACAGTTGGCAGACCATCAGAAGAAAGAGGAAGAGGAAATGAAGTTTCTCCTATGTGTGTTTATTCTCAAAGGAGTTATCTACATCTATCACCCTGAAAATGAACTGATCCTGAAAATGAATTCCAGGGAGAATCATACTTTATCTTTTCCACTGTAATATGTTAATTCTAGTACACAGGTTTTTGAGAGATTTAAAAAAAAAGAACATTTCCTGTTATGAAGAAATGCTTAAGATTGAATTAGGCCACAGACATTGATGGATCGCTGCTTTTTGCTATGATCATTAACCTGTAAGGAAGGTTATCCAAGATCTGTTGTTCCCAGTATACCTTTCTAGACCCATCACACCCAACTTTTTCATTTATCTTTATAAACTTTATGACATGTTGCAAAATGTCCAGTATTATATATGATTTTCTCAAACACATTAGATCAATCGTGCCACCCAAATAGATCCTGTATCTTCCTTTCTTGCCTGTGAGCAGAGTGACCCCATCACTCCCACTTGAACTTTATCCCATCAAATAGGGCTTAACACAAGAATGTGCTTCCTTAAAAAAGCCTCTCTAGAATCTCACAGTCACAAGTGATTTCTGTCTAAATCCAGTACAACTGGTGTCATAGTCATTCTTTCCTTTATCAATTTCCAACTAATGTTTGTTGAATACCTACTATGTATCACTGTGCTAGGTTTTATCCATGGCACTTATTGCCTACTATGAGACATTAACCAACTAATACTCTCTCACGTATACACTACAACCTGTCTCACAGTGTACTTCATTGTTCACCTGGGTCACCTTGTGTTCAGTGCTCAGAAGCGCTGAAAAAAGCATTGAAAACTGTGTCTGATCATCTGTATATTCTTTTGACACCTAAAACCATGCCTTGCACTGTTAGTTATGTGTTCAGCAAAAATATTTGATGAGTGAATATTCTTGATGTGTTTCATTTACTGCCTTCCTCCTTACCCCAGACAAGCAATTCAAAGGAAGTATGTTACCATTAAGTTAACTGCTGTAGAAAATTTCATTGAAAATCGAAGCACACACTTTCAAATACGTATGTGTGTCTTCATTACTGGAGTGGAGAGGATGGAGAAGAATCTGCAAGATGAAATTTCAGCATTTGCCTTATTAGAAATGCAAAGTGTCTGAATATAATATCATGTGAAGTTCAGGAGACTGTCAAGTGTCCCATGTCCAGACTTGAAAAAAAACACATAGATAAAAGCAAAGCTCTATTTATTCTGCATCTGCTTTCTGTGATTTAAAGACAGAAAGACCAAACCATAAAGTGGTACATATTTAGGCATTTCTGGAAATACATGCATCCTGCTATAACTGTTATATATGTTTTCTTGCTCAGCAGCCTTTTCCTTGTTTCTTGTTTATTCAGGCTTCAGATCTGCAGAGAGGGTCGTAATTAGGAGTCTGGTCATTCTTTGTCCAACTTGGATTCCATTAGCCATACGATACGGGCAGTGCACACAGTGGCTGTAAAACTTCAGCGATCACCAAAGGGGAAAGAAGGTCATGGGGTGGAAACTGTGGACTGAGAAAATGCTCTTGACGTACAGATGACTCCGGACTATGGAGCATTAATCAGAATTTTGTCTGGATGCTACTCAGTCATCTCCATGGGCTAGTTCTGGAAATGGCAGCCTCTCATGCATGGGGGACAGAAGAGTGGCTTTCTGGGAGCAAAGGTATCAGAAAATGAAATGAATAAGTAGTTCTGTTTACATTCTTCATCTCAACAACGAAGAAAAGTCAATAGGCTTGTTGAATATCACAATTGCACTTTTAAATGAAGGCTCTCTAGAAGTTAGTTTTTGTTTTATTTATTTTTTTGACTCACAAGGGCTGATTCCAAACAAATGATGTGTGCACTGCTCCTGGTGACTGTGCTGGGTCAGCCCTACAGTGGGTAAGTCCTACCATAGAGTGTCACTGTTAAATTCATTTTAGTTGGAAAAGCTGGCATTGAATGTAAGCATTTGAAATTCAAAGCTGTTTTCAGAATTTTTCTTCTCTGTTACATGCTAATTTGTTAGAGAAAGGGGGAAAGGAGTCCTGGGGGTAGATACATTTTTAAAAATAGTTAAAATAAGTATTGAAACATATTCTTGAGGACGAACTCACATAATTAGGTAGGCTTGTGAAGAAGGCCACCGCTTTAAAACCTATTAATTTTGGCTAACCTACCCATTTATGCTCTTCTCCAAAGAAGAAACTAGTACAATACAGCCACAATTCTTTTAAAGTAACATGTATTCAACAGCAGGTTGGCCTCCTCTGTGTACTTCCTCCCAGGAGAGACTTATTATAAATCCCAGTAATATTCCCATGACATTTACAAGGCGGGTGTCTTTGTGGTGGGCTTGAGTATTTTATCCACTACAATTTAAATGTCTCAAACCATGTCATTTCAAATCATTTATCTTTGGAGTTTGCTTTAGTCTGAAAATTATCTTCATTAAGGTATTTCTTTAGTATTTGACCTGGAATTTTTTTGATTCTGCTTTATCTGCCATCAGAAATACATCATTTTCCCCCAAGCCTTGACCATCAACTGAACTTTATTCAAGGAATCAGCTTGCTCTAGCATAATGAAGGTGGTTGCAGCTTCTTAAGAAAATAAAATAAGGAGAGACTTCCGGCAAGATGGAGGACTAGGTGGACGCATCGTACCTCCTCGCACAACCAAGAACAGAACAACAATAATTTACAACAATGATTTGCAGTCATAATATCAGAACTGTCAGAGGATTTATCTAAATGGAAGTCGGACAGCCAAGAAGTTGAAGTAGACCCGGACATCCAGACTGGTAGGGGACGACTAGCCGAGCGGGCGCGGGGCTGGCGCGGGTTGCAGGCACGCATAGGTCGGGGGAAATTTGGCGCAAAATCGGCGCGACAGCCATCCGGGCGCGGGAGCGCAGCAGTGCAGCGGTGCAGCGGTGATCCCTGAGTACGCAAGCAGCGGCTGGGGGAATCAGTGGGGCAGCAATTGTGGACCAGGGCAGAGCTCACGGCCCAGAAGCCCAGGGAAGTGTCTGGCTCCAGGAGTACGGAACGGTCGCCATTGATCCCTCCTGCCCCCGCTCCCGCCCCCGCCCCCACATATAACGTCACAATCTAGCGACTGGGGCGCCCAACCCCGGTAAACACCTAAGGCTCCGCCCCCTACCATAACAAGAGCGACCAGACCGGAGAAAAAATAAATAAATAAATAAATAAATAAATAAATAAATAAAATAATAGGAGAGATAAGGAAAGACAGAAGACATGTTTCCAGCAGCACAGATCAGTCCCCCAGGACTCATCCTTTTGAGTGACTAAGAAATAGCCAATCTATCAGATGCACAGTTCAAAACACTGGTGATCAGGAAGCTCACGGAACTGGTTGACTTTGGATGCAAATTACATGAAAAAATGCAGATTACCATAAAAGGGATGCAGGAAGATTCACGGAGGAGAGCCAATAGTGAAAGGAAGGAATCTGAGTCTCAAAACAACACAGTGGACCAGAAGGAAGATAGAATCAACCAAGCAGGAAAGCATGATGAAATAAGAATTCAAAAAATCGAAGAAAAGCTTAAGACCATCGAGGACACCTTTAAACGTTCCAACATCCGAATTATAGGGGTACCAGAAGGGGAAGACCAACAAGTGGAAAAGTTATTTGAACAAATAATAAAGGAGAACTGCCCCAAACTGGCCAAGGGAACAGTCTTCCAAGAAATCCAAGGAGCGCAGAGAGCCCCAAAGAAGTTGGACCCAAAAAGAAACACACCAAGGCACACCATAATTACATTAGCCAAGGTAAAAACGAAGGAGAGAATCCTAGAAGCAGCAAGAGATAAGGGACAGTCACCTACAAAGGAGTTCCCATCAGACTGTCAGCTGATTTCTCCAAAGAGACCTTACAGGCAAGAAGGGGCTGGAAAGAAATATTCCAAGTCATGAAAGACAAGGACCTACATCCCAGATTGCTCTATCCAGCAAAGCTCTCATTTCGAATGGAAGGGAAGATAAAGTGCTTTTCAGATAAGGTCAAATTAAAGGAGTTCATCATCACCAAGCCCTTACTTTATGAAATGCTAAAGGGACTTATCTAAGAAAAGAAGATAAAGAAAAGACATGTATAGTAAAAGGACAGCAAACTCACAATTATTAACAACCACACCTAAAGCAAAACCAAAAGAAACTAAGCAAACAACTAGAATAGGAACAGAACCACAGAAATGGAGGGCACATGGGGGGCTAGCAGTAGGGGTGGGAGGAGGAGAGAGGGGGAAAAGGTATAGAGAATAAGTAGCATAGAATGTAGGTTGAAAATAGATAGGGGGAGGGCAAGAATAGTACGGGAAAAGTAGAAGCTAAAGAACTCATAAGTATGACACATGGACATGGACTAAAGGGGGGGAACGTGGGTGGGAGAGGGGGTACAGGGTGGAGGGGAGTGAAGGGGGAAATGGGACAACTGTAATAGCATAATCAATAAAATATATTTAAAAAAAGAAAAAGAAAAAGAAAATAAAATAAGTTTAGTTCAATTGTACTGAGCACATGAAAATTCCCTTTCAATTTCTTCTGCTCTCTGTTTGTGTCCCTGCCTATAGATACTAGTTTTGAGAATTTGGTCAAGAAAGAGTTGAGGTTTCATTAGGGGATGGGGAGGGCAAGTGAAGAGGATTTTTAAATGTAAGTTTTTTTTTCTCATATCAAATAGAGAGTTTGTTTAAAACATCGATAGGTTGAACTTTAATCTGGTGAAGTGGAAATTGACGAAACCAATGAAGAATACAGGTGTGAACCTTTAGAATTGTTTTCTTTGAGGGAAAAAAATTAGAAAAGCACCTTCTTGAGAAGTTAGGGCACAGATTTCTGAGCCCTTTAAGAATTTCTACCAAGATGCCTTAGCTTTAAGCACTTCTACTTTAATTTTAATAACTTTTTAAATATATTTTATTGATTATGCTATTACAGTTGTCCCATTTCCCCCTTCACTCCCCTCCACCCTGTACCCCGTCTCCCACCCACGTTCCCCCCCTTTAGTTCATGTCCATGTGTCATACTTGTGAGTTCTTTAGCCTCTACATTTCCCATACTATTCTTGCCCTCCCCCTATCTATTTTCAACCTACATTCTATGCTACTTATTCTCTATACCTTTTCCCCCTCTCTCCTCCTCACCCCCCTGCTGCTAACCCTCCATGTGCCCTCCATTTCTGTGGTTCTGTTCCTGCTCTAGTTGTTTACTTAGTTTCTTTTGGTTTTGCTTTAGGTGTGGTTGTTAATAATTGTGAGTTTGCTGTCCTTTTACTATACATGTCTTTTCTTTATCTTCTTTTCTTAGATAAGTCCCTTTAGCATTTCATAAAGTAAGGGCTTGGTGATGATGAACTCCTTTAATTTGACCTTATCTGAAAAGCACTTTATCTTCCCTTCCATTCTAAATGAGAGCTTTGCTGGATAGAGCAATCTGGGATGTAGGTCCTTGTCTTTCATGACTTGGAATATTTCTTTCCAGCCCCTTCTTGCCTGTAAGGTCTCTTTGGAGAAATCAGCTGACAGTCTGATGGGAACTCCTTTGTAGGTGACTGTCCCTTATCTCTTGCTGCTTCTAGGATTCTCTCCTTCGTTTTTACCTTGGCTAATGTAATTATGGTGTGCCTTGGTGTGTTTCTTCTTGGGTCCAACTTCTTTGGGGCTCTCTGAGCTTCTTGGATTTCTTGGAAGACTGTTCCCTTTGCCAGATTGGGGAAGTTCTCCTTTATTATTTGTTCAAATAACTTTTCCACTTGTTGCTCCTCCCCTTCTGGTACCCCTATAATTTGGATGTTGGAACGTTTAAAGGTGTCCTCGATGCTCTTAGGCTTTTCCTCTATTTTTTGAATTCTTATTTCATCATGCTTTCCTGCTTGGTTGATTCTATCTTCCTTCTGGTCCACTGTATTGTTGTGAGACTCAGGTTCCTCCCTTTCACCATTGGCATTCCTCCGCGTATCTTCCTGCATCTCTTTTATGGTAACCTGCATCCTTTCACTTAAATTGCGCCCAAAGTCAACCTATTCCGTGAGCTTTCTGATCACCAGTGTTTTGAACTGTGCATCTGATAGATTGGCTATTTCTTGGTCGCTCAAAAGGATGAGTGCTGGGGGACTGATCTGTTCTGCTGGAAACATGTCTTATGTCTTTCCCCGTTTCTCCTATTAATTTTTTTTTTCTTTTCCAGTCTGGTCGCTCTTGTTACAGGGGCAGGCGGAGCCTTAGGTGTTCACCGGGGCTGGGCACCCCAGTCACTAGATTGTGACGTTATATGTGGGGGAGGGGGCGGGGCTGGAGCGGGAGCGGTGATGAGAGGGAACTATGGCGGTAGTTCCGTTCTCCTGGGCTCAAGACACTTCCTTCCTTGGGATCCTGGGCCACGAGCTCTGCCCTGGTCCACAATCTGTGCCCCACTGGTTCCCCCAGCTGCAGCTTGCGTACTCAGGGATCACCGCTGCATTCTTGCGCCCCAGGTGGCTGTCGTGCAGATTTTGCACCAAATTTCCCCTGCCCTCCGTGCACCATGCGACCCATGCCAGCCCCGCGCCCGCCCGGCTCGTCGTCCCCTACCAGTCTGGATGTATGGGTCTACTTCAACTTCTTGGCTGTCCAACTGCCATTCAGACAAATCCTCTGACAGTTCTGTGTGAAATTATGGCTGTATATTATTGTTGTTGTATTCTTGGTTGTGCGAGGAGGTACGGTGCGTCCACCTATTCCTCCATCTTGCCAGAAGTCCCTAATTTTAATAACTTAATTGGAATGATGGAGGAGGTGAGGGGTGCCAAAGCCAATACGTTAAATGCCTGTCAGGACAGCAGGCTGCTCCGCGGTAGCAGATAATTCACTCAGCGGCGGTGCTCCCTCCTGGGATGCCGGCCACAGGGATGAGAACCCTGACTGCTGGCTCTCGTTGGTTTCAAGTGCGTGTACGTATTGACAGTTAGTCCACAGAAAGCAGAGCACTCCTGTGGAGCTCCTAGAGGGCCCATAGATGGAGCAGCCGAAGAGAATTTTTTTTTCTACTAGGAGAGTTTAATTAAAACTGCATGTGTTTGGAAATGGTTGCTGTTCTTCCTCTTCTGACAATCCTTACAAATCACCTTACACAAAAAGAAAACTCTTAAGTCCTTTATTTAAGTGTGTGAGACGATAACTGTAGTAGGAATAGCTGTGTTGGGCTTCAACATAGATTATTGAGGGTATACTGCAAAGGCCAGGGCTGAATTTAACAGGCCATTGCCTGCAAGGGGCAGTGTCATTAGATATTACCAACTAGTTCATGTGGAAGTTTTCTTTAAGTTTTAAAATGTTGAAATTTAAAACCCATATAAGGAAATCCTACCATCTGTGACAACATAAATGGATCTTGAAGACATTATGCTAACTGAAATGAGCCAGACAGAGGGGAAAAATACTGTATGACCTCACTTATATGTGGAATCTAAAAAAAAAATCCAACCCATAGATACAGAGAACAGGTTGGTGTCCGCTGGCAAAGGGTGCTGGCAAAATAAGTGATGGGGGTCAAAAGGTACAAACTTAAACTTATAAGATAGGTAAGTCCTGAGAAAGTAATGTGTAACATGGTAACTCTAGTTAATATACTCTAATGTATATTTGATTGAAAGTTGCTAGGACAGTACATCTTTTTTTTTCTTTTTCATTGATTATGCTAGTCCAGTTGTCCCAATTTTTCCTCCTTTGCTCCCCTCCGTCTAACATACACCACTCCCTCAGGTGATTCCTCCACCATCGTTCATGTTCATGGTCACAAGTATGCTCTGTGGCTACTCCGTTTCTTATACTGTATTTTACATCCCCATGGCTAGTCTGTAACTACATATTTGTACCTCTTAATACCCTCATATTTTTGCCTTCCCCCACACCCCACTCTCATTGGTAACTGTCAGACCAGTTTCTTTTGAGTAATCAGCCAACAGTCTTATGGGAACTCCACTATGGGTACTAACTGTTGTTCTCTCACGGTTTTTAAGATTCTCTCTTTGTCTTTAACCTTTGACTTTTTAACTATGATGTGTCCTGAAGTGGGCCACTTTGCATCCATTTTGTTGGGGATGCTCTGTGATTCCCTGACTTGCATTTCTATTTCCTTCACCAAATTAAGGAATTCTTTTTCATCATTTTTTCAAACAGGTTTCTAATTTTTTGCTCTTTCTCTTCTACTTCTTGCACCCTTATGATGCAATGTTCGAATTCTTAAAGTTGGCCCAGAGCCTGCTTACACCTATATCCTTGTTTGGGGGGACTTTTTTTCCTTCTTGTTTTCTGATCGGTTGTTTTTTGCTTTCTTATGTCCCAAATCCTTGGTTTGATTCTCAGCTTCATCCATTCTACTCTCGTTTCCCCATAAACTGATCTTTATTTCAATGAGTGTATCCTTCATTTCTGACTGAATCATTTTTATGCTGTTGAGCATAAAGTGTTCCTGAGCATAAAAACTTACTGAGGGTGCTCAGTAAGTTCCTGAGCATCCTTATAATCAGAGTTTTGAACTCTGCATCTTTAGATTGCTTATCTTCATTTGGCTTAGTTTTATTTCAGAATTTTTGATCTGTTCTTTCATTTGGGCCATGTTTCTTTGTCTGCTCATTTTGGTAGCCTCCCTGTGTTTGTTTCTATGTATGAGGTAGAGCTGCTATGACCCCCTGTCTTGGTGGCATGGCCTAACATAGTAGCTGTCCTGTAGGGTCCAGTGGCACAGCCTCCCCTTTCACCAAAGCTGGGTACTCAAGGTGCACCCTTTGGATGAACCGAGTATACTCTCCTCTTATAGTTGAGTTGACTGATGTTGTCAGATAAATGGGACTGATTGATTACCCAGGCCAGTCAGCTGCAAGGACTGGCTGTAACTACTGACCACCAACCTCCTCCCTCTGTGGAGCATCAGCTGTGCAGGGGCATGTGGTGGTGCTCCAACAAGGTCTGTAGCTGTCCATTGGGTGTTCAGGCTCTGGGGTTTCCTGGGTGGTGCAAGTCAAGGTCAGCCCCTACTTGACCTTCTTTTGCCTGGTGCCACCCTACCTGAGCTATAAAGCAATCAGAGATGGCTGCTACTTGTGCTGGGCTTGGAGGTGCCCAGGTGAAGCCAAGCTGTGAATCTAGGCTGGCTGCTGCTACTGCCATGCCTGGGGCCACTTAGCAAGAGTTATGGAGGCAGGGGTTACTGAGGCTTGCTGGAAAAGATTTAGAAAGTTGTGAAGCATGAGCCATAGAGACACTTATTGAAGAACATACAAGATACAAGAAAGATTGTACATTGGACAATAACACCTCAATTCCCTTCAAAGTAGGCACCTTACTTCACATTGTTTTTACAGTGTCTCTTCCACTGTTCAGAACACTCTGCAAAATCCTCTGTTGGAATCAAGTCATTAGCAACTGCAGCACAATGATCCTTCTGTTCTAGCAGCAGAAGCTGTGGGACAAATTCTGCCATGACATGTTTCATGTCAAGATCCTGAGTCAAAATCCTGGACACAGTAGTTTTTGGAATCTCCATATCAGCTTCTAGTTCTCACCCTGTCAGTCACTGTTCTTTGTTGATGGCAGCCTGTACATGTTCAACATTCTCTATGTTCTGCTTGTTGCAGGCCTTCCAGAACGCGATCACTTTCAACAGATTCTCGACCGTCTTTGAAGTATTCATGTCACACTTTTGTTTGCGCTGCACCCTTGCATCATCCCCAAAAGTCTTCTGAATCATCCGAATAGTTTCTGTGAAAGAATGTTCAAGCTTAACTCAAAATTTGGCACAAATTTGTTGCTCTACTCGGTCACTCATTTTGAATATGATGGCCACTTAGTACACATGCTTGCTCAACTGTGTCTACCACCCACACTGACCAGTATAGTGAAATTGTCATTATTCGCACATGCACATTCCAGTCCACTCTTCTTGGCAGGTTACACTGATGATGCACAAACTGTTCTCGTTATATTAATAATGGCTGGACTTTTTCCTGACAGGCTTCATACATATGTATATGTACACATATATATGTATATATGCATATATATAAAAAACATTTTTTTATCCATTTGTTTGTTGATAGACACTTAGGTTGTTTCCATATCTTGGCTATTGTGAATAATGCTGCAGTGACCCTGGGGATACAGATATTTCTTTGAGACAGTGATTTTATTTCCTTCAGATTTGTATACAAAAGTGAAATTGCTGGATCATATGGTAGTTCCATTTATTTATCTATTTATTTTTAAGGAACCCCCATTTCTTTTTTCCACAGTGGCTGTACCAATTTTTCTTTTTTCTTTCAGACATTTTATGAACACATGTACATATCATTGGTGAACAATGAAAGTTTTATTTCTTTCTTTCCAGTGTTTTCCTCCTTCTCTGTTTTTCTCTTTCTTTTTCTGCAGTAGCTGTGTTCCCTTTCTCCACTGGCTGGAACCTTCCAGTCAGTGTTGAATGGGGGGGATGATAGTAGACATACTTGTCTTGTTCCAAGTCTCAGTAGGAAAACTTTCATCATTTTACCACTAAGCTTAGTGCTTGCTTTATATTTCCCATTGATATTTTATTCAAAATAAAAAAAAATCCTTTTTCTTCGTTTTCTAAGAATCTTTCTTATCAATACATGTTGAATTTTATTCCAATATATTTTCCATTTATGAAAATGATCACATCATTTTGCTTTTTTATTCTAGTAAGGTGATAGATTCCATTGAAGAATTTTTGATTTTTCAACCAGCCTTGCATTCCTGGAATGAAACCGAATTTTTATGTTTTTGAAATTTGACTTATTACTTTATTTAGGATTTTTCAATCTGGGTGATATTGGCTTAGAATTTTTCTCTCTCATAATGTTTTCATCATGTTTTGATTTCAAGGTTATTAAGCTTCCTAAAAAATGATGAGAAATAGTCCCTCATTTACTATGCTGTAGAAAAGTCTGTTTAAATGTTTGGTAGAATTCACCAGCAAAGCCATCTGGGCCTGTCATTTCTCTCTGTGCAAAGGAGTTAAATTGAGAATCCAGTTCCTTTGATAGTTATAAAAAAATTTTATTTTCTATTCTTGTGTTCATTGTGGAAAATTATGTTTCTGTTGATGCATCTAAATTTTAAAGATTATTAGCATGAAGTTTTTCATAACATCCTTTTAAGATCATTTTAATGGCTGCATGATCTATTGAGGGAATCAGGAAACCAGAGCATTCAGGTCAAATTTGGCCCATGGCCAGTTTTTTGTGTGGACCTGTGATCTCCAAGTGATTTTCTATATTTCAAAGGGCTTTTAAAACTAAAAATAAACACACACACACACACGAGAATGTTTCATACAGACTTTAATCCTTGCTCTTTCTTTGATATTTCCTTCGCTTTTAATTCTTTGATTTAATTTCCTATCAACTATCTTCTTGAGAGGCCAATTTTTGTACGAATTCTGTGGATATTTAAAAAGATAATTTGCTATCATGTTATTGGAATCTTCTATGTCCTTACTGACTTCTTGTCTCCTTATACTATTAGTAAGAGCTGTGTTAAAAATCTCTGTTTTATTGTGGGCTTGAATACTTCTCCTTATAGTTCTAATATAGTTTTGCTGTACATACTTTGAGACTATGTTAATAGATTCATATAAATTTAGAATTGTTATACGTTTCTCTGAATTGAATATTTTATCATTATTCATTGGGATGAAGTAAGTACCTTCTCAGCAGTGGAGCACTAAACAAAGCAGAGATAAAAGAAAATATGAAACATATTTTAGATGAGGAAAAAATATCATTTAGTTGTATTGGGAGGTCCACTTAGAGAAAAGGGGAAAAGAAGCCTGTAAAATTAGAAGGGACCATTAATCAACTGGATATAATTGACATCTACAGATTATTTTGTCCAGCAAGAAAATATACATTCTTCATAAGATGAATCATTCACCACAGTAGACCATGACATAAACCTTAAATAATTTAAACGATAAAAATAACACAATATTTTCTCTTAGACTACAGTGGAATTACACTAGAAATCAATAACAGACAGATAATCAGAAAATTCTAAAATATATGGAGATCAAGGAACATGCTTTTAAATAACACTTCAGTCAAGAAGGAAACCTTAAGAAAAAATAAAAAGTAATTTGAACTAAGTAAAAATGAAAATGCAACTTATCAATATTTGTGAAATGCAAAGTTAAGCACTGCTTAGAAAGAACTTTATAGCATTAAATGAATATATAAGGAAAGAAGAAAGATATAAAATCAATTATTGGAGCTTCAATTTTAGGTAACTAGAAAATATGAGCAAATTAAATCCAGTGGAAGCAGAAACCAATAAAAAAATATTAAGGGAACCAAAGCTAACTTTTAGATTAGATCAATAAAATCAATAAACCTGTAGGTAGGCTAACTCAAAAAAAAGGGAGAGAGAGAGGACAAAAATTACTAATATTAGAAATGTAAGAGAGGACATTAAGAGCCTAGGAACATTTCTACAATAATAAAGAAATACTATGAACAACTCTATGCCCACAAATCTGGTAACTTGGATGAAATGGACCAATTCCTTGAAAGGTAATAATTTGTCAAAACTCACACAAGAAGAAATAGACAAAGAAGAAGAAAGGGAAAGAAGCATCAATGTATGGTTGTCTCTTGTGCATCCCCTACTGGGGACCTGGTCTGCAACCCAGGCATGTGCCCTGACTGGAAATCGAACCTGTGACTGTTTGGTTCACAGGTCAGTACTCAATCAATCCACTGAGCCACACCAGGCAGGGCCATTTTGGTTTGTTTGGTTTGTATCAGAGGGAGGCATTTATATTTAACCTATCGACAGAACTTGGAACCCAGTTTTTCTGACCTAAATTCAAGCTGGTCATAATCACAAGCAATAAAGGAGAGTTTAAAGCTTTAGACATTTTTTTACATTTACCTAAAATAAATGATCTTAACCATTTAATCTTTTTGTTTTAAAGAGATTTTTATTTATCCATTTTTAGAGAGGGAAGGGAGGGATAGAGAGAGAGAAAGAGAGAAACATCAATGTGCGGTTGCTGGGGGTCATGGACTGCAACCCAGGCATGTGCCCTGACTGGGAATCGAACCTGCGACACTTTGGTTTGCAGCCCTCATTCAATCCACTGAGCTACGCCAGCCAGGTTAACCATTTAATCTCAACTATTCAGTTTTAATAGTTATTTTACCAACTCATTTCACATTTCTCAAGAAACAAGGGAGGTGAATATTTTTAAACAAACAAAAAAAAGAATGAATGAGAGCATGTTTATTGTTCTTAAGTGAAAATATCCATGCTAGATTTTCCTTTGTTTTCTCCTAAACATTAACTTTTGAAATGAAAATAACTGATGGAAAGAACAGTGAAAGTCTTGCATCAGAATTGATTCTCTGCCAGAGCTACATGGGGAGGCTAAGGAGCCTGGAGAGCTCTAGCCAGGTGTGATCAGTGGAGAAATCTGAAGCAGTAGCCCAGAGGAGTTGACACAAAACATCCAGGATGGGTTTGTGAAACGTGGGAGAACTTATCGAGTGTCTTCATAAAGTCTGGGGGAGGGGAAGGTCTCCCTGCATTCCCTTGAATGGAGGCTCTGCTCCTTCTGAGTTAGCCTTTAAAGAGAAAACTGATGTTGAAAGGCTACAGAAATTGTTATGTAGTTTACTTCATATGAATACAAGAAACAAAATCCTATGTGACACTGATGTACTAGCGTCTGGAGGTAAAGTGACAAAATCATATCAGCCAATTCCAGAACGACTTGGAGGGTAAAGGGAGGAAGCTTTAAATATAAAAGTCTATTACTTCTCCATGAAGTGTGACACATTTACTCATGGAAGGACATGCACAAAAAATACATAGGCATGCAAAGAGAATAATTCTAAATCCATGTTAACAAAAACATAGAAAAGGGATACTGTTCACCTATCATGATGGGAAACACAAAAAAGATAGAACACATAAACCTGCCCTCAAGAAGGTTACCTTGATAAAGTCTAATTTGCATTACAAATAGAGAGACACATCTGAGAGACCAAAGAAGCATGTGTAGAAATCTGTACCTTTCTTTGCAGACAGGTTACTCCTCCCTGGACAATGAGGACAGGAAGGCACAGAATATGGTGACTACTCCGGGACCAGATTTGGGATGAGGGAGCGGGAAGCACAACGGGAGTTCACAGAGCAGTCCAGATATCAGTGGGATGCAACTGGCATCTCTAGTTTGTCAGAATTCAGCAGAGGAGGGGAGGCCTCGGCAGCTGCCCCTCTGCAGGTAGGACAATGGAGCAGTGGGGTAAGGGGGCTATGGAAATGTGAGCCAACTGATGAAAGTCCAGTGCAGGGACTCTCAAACCTCACTACCTGAGTTCCAACGTAGGCAAGTTACTTCACCAATACACACTGTTTTCTCAAAAGTTCACCTTCTTTTTCATTACAAGAATCAATTTAGATGAATCCCTAAATGTTTTGTTTGGTGATGTTTTAAGACTCTATCTGAATTAAAGGTGATGTTTTAAGACTCTGTCTGAATATTTCCACCCAGGCTTAGATGAGGTCTTATGCAATGATTCTAGATAGCAATTGGCTTCTGCCTGCCCTGGATTCATTTTAAAAGTAAAAATTAATTTTAGTTAAGAGTCATGGAAATATGTCAATGTGGACCCCTTCCCCTATAATTGAGGTTAAGCCTATTACATTCTAGATTTAGGGTGCAGATGGGCTTAGGGGATCTCTAGGAGTTTTAGCTGCAAATATACTGGTTATAGATGAATAGTACCATGAGAAGAGTTTCCATAATCACTCCGGTTTTTTTTTTTAAGATTTGATTTATTTATTTTTAGAGAGAGGGGAAGGGAGAGAGAAGGAGAGGGAGAGAAACATCAGTGTGCCGAGATACATAAATCAGTTCCCTCTTGCATGCCCTCAACTGGAGACCTGGCCCACAATCCAGGCATGTGCCCTGACTGGGAACTGAACCAGTGACCCTTTGGTTCGCAGGCTGACACTCAATCCACTGGGCCATACCAGCCAAGGTTCACCTTGCCTTTTTGCTATAGCCTACCACCTGGTGACTTGGCAGTCTCACTGAGTGAAGGAACCAACTGTTGAAGAAGAGCCAACAGATATTTCTTTGCTGACTGGGATAATACATAAACTGTGTTGTCTGGTTAATTGAGGAGCTCTATGGAAATCTAATGGGGTAATAATACTTCTAACAGTAATATTCTGTAAAACTAAATGAATTCCCTCGAGATCCTAAACTGCTTTTTAAAATGGTGATATTTTATTAAAAATGTGGCATTTAGAGGAGTGGGGGTGCCCATATTCAGGCTTGGACACTGAGGTGGAGGAGGTGAACACCAGGATACCCACTGGAAGAGGAAACCCAACAACAAAGGAACCACTAACAGACAACAGCAGAAGAAGTTTAAGGAGGGAGTAGTAACCACACAAACCTCAATCCAGGACTTATCTGGAAATACAACTCAACAGTAGAGACAGTACCCAATACAAACAACTGAACAAGATTTCTTTAAACCTCGTACACACAGAAGAACCAGCTTCAACACAACCTGCCCTCACCAGCACAACAAAATACAGACGGTGGTAGACAGAGTGACCCTCATTTAACCAGCTGATGGGAAGGAACCACCAAAGAAGGACTCAACGACAACCAAAACCCAAAGGCAAGCACAAAGCCAACTTAAACGGCAGCCCAAGACCAGTGAGCTTGGGAGATCAAGGAAACAGCACCACTGAAACTCACTGCTATTCTACTAAAGAAGTTCACAACATAAACCCAGGGAGCCAGAACAGATCAATATAAGAAGCTGAGGCGAACAAGAAGAGTCTCACAAACAATGGGAAGACAAAGAAACAATCCCCAAATGAAAGGAAAGGAGGAAGCCTCAGAAAGAATGCTAAATGAAATACAGGCAATTTAACTATCAGATATTGAGTTCAAAGCAGTGATTGTCAGGAAGCTCAATGAGCTCACAATGAGCTACGAGAAACTACAGGGAAGCTACAATGAACTCAATGAAAACTACACCAGCATAAAAAAGGAAATAGAAACTCTCAACAAGGGCCAAGAGGAAATGAAGAATACAATTTCTGAACTGAAGAACACAGTAGAAGGAATGAAAAGCAGGATCGATGAAGCAGAAGATCGGATCAGCAAGCTAGAGGACAAAGTAGAAGAAAACACCCAGAAAGAGCAAGAAAAGGAAAAGAGGCTCAGAAAAAATGAAGAGGGATTAAGACAAATGCAGGACAATATGAAACGTAATAATATCCGTATAATAGG
Source organism: Phyllostomus discolor (assembly GCF_004126475.2). Lineage (NCBI taxonomy): Eukaryota > Metazoa > Chordata > Mammalia > Chiroptera > Phyllostomidae > Phyllostomus > Phyllostomus discolor. The sequence goes on from NC_040904.2 coordinate 145,683,459, forward strand.
GATACCAGAAGGAGAAGAAGAAGAACAAGGGATAGAAAACCTAGTTGAAAAAGTAATGATGGAAAACTTCCCTAATTTGATGAGAGAAAAAGTCATACAAATCCAGGAAACACAGAGAGTCCCAATCAAGAGGAACCCAAAGAGACCCACCTCAAGACACATCATAATTAAAATGGCAAAATTTCAAGACAAAGAGAGAATCTTAAAGGCAGCAAGGGAGAAACAGGAAGTAACATACAAGGGAGCCCCAATACGGCTAACAGCTGACTTCTCAATGGAAACACTCCAAGCCAGAAGAGAATGGCAAGAAATAATCCAAGTAATGAGAACCAGAGGCCTGCAACCATGACTACTTTACCCAGCAAGGTTCTCAATCAAGATAGAAGGCCAAATAAGAAGCTTCTCAGACAAAAGAAGTCTAAAAGAATACACCTCCACTAAACCAGCTATGCAAGAGATACTAAAGGGACTGCTTTAAGGAAAGAAAGGAAAAGAGAGAGTGAGAGAGGATCACATGTACATAAAAGGCAATGAATAAGTACCTATCAATAATAACCTTAAACGTAAATGGATTAAATGCTCCAATCAAAAGACATAGAATAGCTGATTGGATAAGAAAACATGACCCACACATATGCTGTCTACAAGAGACCCACCTCAGGATAAAAGATCTGCACAGGTTGAAAGTGAAGGGCAGGAAAAAAAAAAAGCCAGGGTAGCAATACTCATATCTGACAAAATAGACTTCCAAAGAAGGGCGATAAAGAGAGACTCAGAAGGTCATTTCATAATACTCAAGGGAAGAATTCACCAAGAAGACATAAATATTGTAAATATATATGCACCCAACATAGGAGCACCCAAATACATAAAGAAAATCTTAGAGGACTTCAAGAAAGATATGGACAGCAACACAATTATTGTGGGGGATTTTAACACCCCACTATCAAAAATGGGCAGATCTTCCAAACAAAATATCAGCAAAGATATTGTGGCATTGAACAATACCCTAGACAAAATGGGCTTTACTGATATTTACAGAACCCTCCATCCCAAAGAAGCTAAATACACATTTTTTTCAAATGTACATGGAACATTTTTAAAGATTGACCACATGATAGGACACAAAACAAGCCTCAAGGATTTCAAAAAAACTGAAATCATACCAAGCAATTTCTCGGATCACAAGGGACTGAAACTAGAAACCAACCACAAGGAAAAAAACCCAAAACACTCAAATTCATGGAGATTAAACAGCATGCTATTAAACAATGAATGGGTCAAGAATGATATTAGGGAAGAAATCAAACGGTTTTTGGAAACAAATGAAAATGAACTCACAACAACCCAAAACTTATGGGACACAGCCAAGGCAGTCCTGAGAGGGAAGTTCATAGCGATACAGGCCCACCTAAAAAAGTTAGAAACATTTCAAACAAACAACCTAACCCTACGTCTACAAGAACTCGAGGAACAACAACAAAGACAGCCCAGAGCAAGCAGAAGCAAGGAAATAACCAAGATCAGAGCAGAATTAAATGACATAGAGACTAAAAGCACAATTCTAAAGATCAATGAATCCAAGAGTTGGTTCTTTGAAAAGATAAACAAAATCAACAAGCCTTTAAGCAGACTCATCAAGAAAAAAAGAGAGAAAACCCAAATAAACACAATCAGAAATGAAAGAGGAGAGATTACAACAGATACCACAGAAATACAAAGGATTGTAAGAAATTACTACAAAGAACTGTATGCCAAGAAATTTGAAAACCTAGATGAAATGGACAAATTTCTAGAAAAATATAACGTTCCAAAACTCAGTGAAAAAGCAGCAGAAAGCCTGAACAAACCAATAACAGCAAAAGAAATTGAAGCAGTAATCAAAGAACTCCCAACACACAAAAGCCCTGGACCAGATGGTTTCACAGGAGAATTCTACAAAGCATTTAAGGAAGAACTAACACCTATCCTTCACAGACTATTTCAAAAAATCCAAAAAGATGGAAGACTCCCAAACTCTTTTTATGAGGCCAACATCATCTTAATTCCAAAACCAGATAAAGACACAACAAAGAAAGAAAACTACAGGCCAATATCGCTGATGAACATTGACGCTAAAATCCTCAACAAGATACTGGCAAACGGCATCCAACAGTACATTAAGAAGATCATACACCATGACCAAGTGGGATTCATTCCAGGGATGCAAGGATGGTACAATATTCGCAAATCAGTAAATGTAATACATCACATAAACAAAAGCAAAGACAAAAACCACATGATCATATCAATAGATGCAGAAAAAGCATTTGATAAGGTACAGCACCCATTTATGATAAAAACACTCAGTAAAGTGGGAATAGAGGGAGCATTCCTCAACATAATAAAGGCCATATATGAGAAACCTACAGCCAACATTATACTCAATGGGCAAAAATTAAAATCTTTTCCACTAAGAACAGGAACAAGACAAGGATGTCCACTTTCACCACTTCTATTCAATATAGTACTGGAAGTTCTAGCCCCAGCAATCAGACAAGAAAAAGAAATAAAAGGAATCCAAATCGGAAAGGAGGAAACAAAACTGTCACTGTTTGCAGATGACATGATAGTGTACATAGAAAATCCTATAGGCTCCACCAAAAAACTGCTTGACCTAATAAATGAATTTGGCAAAACAGCGGGATACAAAGTCAATATCCAGAAATCAAAGGCATTTCTGTACACCAACAATGAAACAGCAGAAGCAGAAATCAAGAAAAAAATTCCATTTGAAATAGCAAAAAGAAAAATAAAATACCTAGGAATAAACCTAACCAAAGAGGTAAAAGACCTGTATTCAGAAAACTACATAATACTGAGGAAAGAAATCAAGGAAGACACAAACAAATGGAAACACATACCGTGTTCATGGATTGGAAGAATTAATATCATCAAAATGTCCATACTACCAAAAGCAATTTACACATTCAATGCAATACCTATTAAAGTACCAATGGCATATTTCACAGACATAGAACAAACACTTCAACAATTTATATGGAATCATAAACGACCCCAAATAGCTGCTGCAATTTTAAGAAAGAAGAGTAAAGTAGGAGGGATCACAATACCTGACACTAAACTATACTACAAGGCCACTGTAATCAAAACTGCCTGGTACTGGCATAAAAACAGGCACATGGACCAATGGAACAGAACAGAGAGCCCAGAAATAAACCCAGGTCAATTAATATTTGACAAAGGAAGCAGCAACATAAAATGAAATAAAAATAGCCTCTTCAACAAATGGTGTTGGGAGAACTGGACAGCTATGTGCAAAAAAATGAAACTCGAACACCAACTTACACCTTATATGAAAATAAATTCAAGGTGGATAAAAGACTTAAATATAAACCGTGACATCATTAAAGTCCTACAAGAGAACGTAGGTAGGAAAATCTCAGATATTTCACGCAGAAACTTTTTTACTGACATGTCTCCTAGAGCAAGGGACATAAAGGAAAGAATAAACAAATGGGACCTCATCAAAATTAAAAGTTTTTGCACAGCTAAAGAAAACAGTATGAAAATAAAAAGAGAACCAACTGTATGGGAAAACTTATTTGCCAATGATACCTCAGACAAGGGTTTAATCTCCAAAATATATAAAGAACTTACAAGACTCCACTCTAAAAAGACAAGGAATCCAATTAAAAAGTGGGCAAAGGACTTGAACAGACACTTCTCCAAGGAGGACATACAGAAGATCCAAAGACACATCTAATGATGTTCAATATCGCTAGCTATCAGAGAGATGCAAATTAAAACCACAATGAGATACCACTTCACACCAGACAGAATGGCCATCATAAACAAAGCAACAAACAACAAGTGTTGGAGAGGTTGTGGAGAAAAGGGGACCCTAGTGCACTGTTGGTGGGACTGCAGACTGGTACAACCACTATGGAAAGCAGTATGGAACTTCCTCAGAAAACTGAAAACGGATCTGCCTTTTGACCCTGCAATTCCACTGCTGGGACTATATCCTAAGAACACTGAAACACCAATACAAAAGAACCTTTGCACCCTGATGTTCATAGCAGCACAATTTACAATAGCTAGGTGCCGGAAGCAACCTAGATGCCCATCAGTAAATGAATGGATCAAAAAACTATGGTACATTTACACAATGGAATTCTATGCAGCAGAAAGAAAGAAGGAGCTCCTATCCTTTGCAACAGCATGGATGGAGCTGGAAAGCATTATGCTAAGCGAAACAAGCCAGGCAGTGAAAGACAAATACCATATGATCTCACCTTTAACAGGAACCTAAACAACAAAACAAAGTAACAAGCAAAATATAACCAAAGACACTGAAATAGAGGACAGAATGACAGTGACCAGAGGGGACAGAAGAGGGAATTTCAGGGGAGAATGGGAAGGGTTTACAGGAACAAATTTAAAGGACACATGGACAAAAACTAGGGGGAGGGTGGTAATGGGAGGGAAGTGGGAAGGGTAGGGTGGGTGGACTGGAATGGGAGTAAAAGGGAGAAAACTGTACTTGAACAATGATTAAAATAAAAAAAAATTTTAAAAAATGATAGTATAAAAAATAAAATAAAACAACAGAAAAGAAACTTTCTGTTAGCTTTTCAGACACAAATCTCCATTAACTGAGCATTGCCATCCATATAGCAAGCTCCATCATTTTTATTTTTATTTTTCTGAATATAGAAATCATAGAGTGGGACACAAACCTTCAGTGTTAGAGTAAATAATCTTACAGAAGCAGCTGTGGCCCCAGGGAGGTGTGTTCCCCTTGTTTACAGACAGGTTTCTGAATGCATCATTTCCATTTAATCAGGTTACTTTGATGACCTCCCTGGTGTTCTTTTTTGTTGTTGTTGTTGTTTTTGTTTGTTTTATTTAAATGCTTTTCTGACCACTCAGGTTCTGGTTCTTACTGGAGTTTTTGATCTAAAATTATTGGAGTCCCTCTTTAGTAAGTCTAGTTTCATTCACTATCCAGTATAATGCCTCTAACTGTATCTCAGAGTGAAAGTGGTGAGTAGCTGGATTAAGGACCATTAGGTCTAAAACCCCGTGTGCTTCCCTGTAGCACTTCTCTTCTTTCACAAGTAGTTTCCTGTTGTGCCACACACACAGGGTGGAAGGGAGATATGTGTTGCTGAGCCTTCCTATATCTTTCCGCATTGACCATTCTGCATCCCTGCTTGCTGAACACTGCCATACTCTCAGTGGCAACAGCAGATTTCCTACTCATACCATCCATACCAGCACTTGGCTCTGATATTCTTAATAACAGAATTTGTTACTGGTTTGCTAATCTAGTACCTTTTACTCTTTTCACCAATGCATTTTCACCAATGCATTGGTGAAAAGAGTAAATATTTCCCTCAATATTGATATATGGTCCTTGCTCTAGGATGTGGGTAATATTGTACATTGAGCCCCATACCCAGAAATTTTTGTTCCCAGTCCTCAGGCCAATATACCATGATCTCACCATACTGTTGGTGGCAGCAAGAATGGCACCAGGTGTTATACTGGTGGAGTTAGACCGGCCCTTGGTTCAGCAACCTCTATACTTGAGTTTTGGCTAAGAAAGAGCTCAGAGCCAAGACTCAAACTGTAAGAGAAATATTTTTTATATAGTCACAGAGGTAGAAGAAATGAGTGGTGGAAGAAATGGCTCAGGAAACAAGTTACAGAGGTGAAGGAAGGGCCTTCGGGGTTTAGGAGAGAGAAGAGTAGAAGTAGCACCTGGGGGCAGAAAGGGGAGGAAGAAGGAAGAGGCATGGGCACGCTACCAGGGGGGAGGGAGAGCGTGCAGGGTCCTTTGTCCTAAGGGCTTTTAAGAACTTAAGGACAGAGATTTTAGGGGAGGTGCCAGGGGAGGACCCCAAAAGTATATTCATCAGCTTCCCAGGTGTGTCCTTACAAGTCTCCACTGACTGGTTGGTGCCAGAGCAGGGGGTCATTAGTCAATGCACCTGGCCTGAGGTTGGCCACGGTGTCGCTTATCTGGTTTTGCTGCTTTTCTGGGCCTGAAGCTGAAGCACAGCTGAGGCCTGGGTATATTTGATGTGTGTCAGAACCTCATTGTTCTGGGGGCTTAATGCTTAAGGGCTATTCTCCAGCCCCTCTGTTTGTTCTTACTCTAAGGGGGTCTAACCTGTATGACTAGCAACATGCCAGGGGAGGAAAGGTCAGGGGAGAATCTGAACCACTTGACCAGCGATATGAAAGGCCAGGGGTCCAAACTGCATGCCCAGAGATATCCTAGGGGAGAAAAGGTTACCCTGGGGGCCAGGTCCTTGTTTTCCGAGTTTTGCCTGTTGCTAGGCACCCAGGGCTTTCTGCCTGGTAACCTTTTATACCTGGCCCATCATCCTTGCTCTGTTCATGTCTGTCTAACTGCCTACCACAATACAGCTTCAGCCTGCCTGTCAACTGGCATTTTTATCTCATTCTCGAAAGTTATTTTTTTTCGTAGAGGAGAGTTTAATCTCAGACTCTTTAATCCAAACCCATCCCCACTTTTTACAATTACTGTTCCCTTGTGACATAAGAACCATCCAGACCTGTAAAGAATGTTTATGAGTTTATTTGAGCCAAACCGACAATTTTCAGGAAGCAGAATCTCAACAGATTGAGGAAGCGTTCTGGAAAATGGTAGTTTTGTAGTTTATTTTATACATTGGAATCAAAGAAGACACAAAAAGGGTTACATAAAATCTATTGGTGGTAGTCTAAGGAGGGCAAAGAAAGCAAAATGGGTAAGTCTCTGGGATTGGATAAAAAGCAAAATGGAGAGACGCATGCTTCTTTTACATTGGCGGATACAGGATGGTGAACATTTACTGTACAGAGATGGCTTTTGGGCAGCAGGCTATCAATGAAGGCCTCTGTACTCTTGTGCTGCGAAGTATGTGGTTGTGCCCTGAGGGCCCGAGAAGAGACTAATCTGACATTTCAAAAGTGTGTTATCTTAGACACTAAAAGACAATAGACAGGCCCACATAAGGTGAGGATTGCCCTTTGTTAAGGAAGCTGCAGGCATAGGGTGTGACTACCTGCCACAACCCACTTTTAGTTTAAATTTTATATTCAGATGCGGTTACTTTTGGTGTCTGCATTTGTAGGTCTGCCATGCAGGCCTCCCCTGGACTTGTCAGGTTTAATATGTGGCCTGTTTTCATCACCCTCACCTCCTCCCTGGAAGCTGCAATATGTGCTGCCTGTGCGGTTGGACATGTGTGAAGTGTCAGTTACTGCAGGCAGGCAGACCCTCTTTGCTCACCGTGTAGATGCACATCCCTCGAGTTTCCCTTCAAGACAGAAACTGCTGTGAGGAATGCTGTTAGCTGACAGCCTCTAGTTGCAGCAACTTTGGAGTCTTCTGGAGCATCTTAGCCAAGGCTACACTTTCCCTGGGCAACCCCTGCCAATGACTGAGCATGACAGCTGTAAAAGCCATCTCTGCTCAATACATATTTTGAAAGTTGTCTGGGGGGGATTTCTGCATCACAGCTCCCCCTTGTGGGGGCTGATATTTTCTTGGAGTTGCATTTCAGTTTGAGTCTCTGCCACTGAATTTCACAGATGCTTTGTAGTGGGAAGCTGTCCCCATCTACTCCTGCTCCCCCAGCCCTTTGCATATTGGTGTTCCTGTGAAACTTTATTTGTAGACACTGACATTGATTTTTATGTAATTTTCATGTGCCACAAAGTATTCTGTTTTTATTTTCACAGCATTTTAAATTTTTGGTCAATTTTATTTTTTAAGTATTGTTATTTTCAATTTTAACATGGTCAAATGCATGTTAAACTATCAAAATGAAGAAAGATTTATAAGATCCATCATTTAAAAATTCACAAAATAAACATTTAAATGTTGATGTGTATAAAAGTAAATCTGCTAAGGAAATATTTAAGTCCTTCTCATATGCAAAATAGCAAATTAATAAATCCATGAATTAGTGTCCTGAATAAAGTGTGAGCCAAGGGAGTTGCCAATTGTAGTAGTCACCATTTCCTTTCCAACACGTTGAATATCTAAATGGCTAGGCAATAATTAATCTAATAACATAGCCCATTAGTTAGTCATGAAATACTTGGTTATTGCTGTAAAATTAGAACTGTGCAGACAGATTTTCAGAAAAAGTGTGAAGACAGTACAGAGAGGTCCCATATACCCTAGACCCTCCTCACACTTTCCCCTAGTAACATCTTACAGCACATTTGTCATGATTAAACCAATACCGATACACTGTCATTAACTAAAATCCACATTTTATTCAGATTTTCTTAGTTTTCACCTAATGCCCTGTTTATGTTCCAGGGGCCCACCCAGGATATCGCACTATACTTAGTAATCACGCTTCTAAGCTTGACTCCTCTTGGTTGTGATGGTTTCTCCAGCTTTCCTTGTTTTTGATGACCTTGACAGTTTTTAGGAATACTGATCAGTATCCCTTATAAAATGTACCTTAATTGGGATTGGTCTTATGTCTTTCTCATGATTAGACTAGGATTATATGTTACTTGGAAGAAGACCACAGAGGTAAAATGCCATTTGCATTGTATCATGTCCAGAATACATGCTATTGACCGTGACTCACCACTGCTGATATTGACCTTGATCACCTGGCTGAATAGTTTGTCAGCTTTCTCCACTGTAAAGCCCCTCTTTTTCTGCCTTCCCACGCTGTATTCTTTGATGCCTCAAATTTTACAGGCATCAACTAATAAATCTCTTGTTCTTCTACTTCTATCTTGACATTACCATCAGGAGGATCTGAGATGGCACAGCAGATTTTAGTAGACATCCAAGAAAGCAGCGGGTAAGAAATCATGATCCCTAGCTTAGTTACTAGAGCTGAGTTCGCTTGCACACCTGGAAAGCACCAACTCCTGAGTTTCCAGGAGAAAGCCACTAGTATACACCTCACAGATTTCCCTAGTACTTTGCAAAAGGGGCCCATGGACATTTAATTGAGTGAATATATACTTGAAAATAGGAATATCCATACAACTGGGGAATTACTGGACAAAAGGTCTGAGTCGACATCATTATAGGATGGAATCCAAGCAGGACCAGAGGGCAGGAGTAACCTGCAGACAACCCAGACCTCCATTCCACCCAGCACAGTTATATTCACTCCCCTTTTCAGTTCACACCTATGACTACATAGAGCCAGGTCCTGTGCCTCTCTGTATAGGTAATGGAAAAAAGCCAAATCATAGTTTGTAAATTGATTGGCTTGACATATTCGTACAAGCTGAAGACAGACAATGGCTATATTACAGACATGCTCAGGGGTGGCCTGGGAAAGATAGGAGAGAGGGAAAATTTTTCAAAGTGGAGTATTGAGTGGTACTCTGGCCACCCACTCTGTAAGGAGCATAAGTATCCTGAGATGAGAATAAATTTGTACACATGGATAGTAGTAATTGCCTGCCGAAGGGTAGGAGTTTAGAAAGAAAAGGAGTGGAAGACCAGAAATATGAAGGTCTAGGGCAGAGGCAGGTGAATGGAGATATGGAAATGGTGTGTGAAAATTTTTTTGCAGGTTAATGTGCACTAGAAGGATTGAACAACCAAGTGGGCAACATAATTCAATCAGTTGCCATTAGTCAGCCTTTGTCCTTTGTCCACCAGGAATTAGCATGATAGGTAAATGGAATTCACGAATGCCGGACACAAGTCCATGTGTATGGACTTTCACTCATCAGTGCTGATCTAGCACCTCTGCACGTACAGTCTACCAACAATGAAGATGAATGTTGCATCCCTGATATGTTGTTAGTGGAGACAAACTGGCACTTGGTGGCAAGTTGACAACACTGGGTTCCTTCCATCCTGGAAAAGCCAGTGGTTCATTTTCCTTGTAATAGACACTTATTCCATCTTTTCTAGGTATGGATTTGACTTTTCTGCCCCGGAAATCTTAGCCAACACCACCATGTGTGGGTTTCCCGAGTGCCTGATCCACAGGAATAAACTCCCACACAACCTAGCATTCCTTCAGAGGTCTCACTTCACAGAGAAGGGTTTTCAGAAGGGAACCCCCAACTATGGAATCCATATTGATTAGATTAGACACATTTCACAGTGTAGAAACCTGGCCTGATAAAGCTTTGGGGTTGTCCTTTGAAGGTACAACTAACATACCAAGTTAGAGGCAATACTTTGTAGGGATATGTCAGCAATATCCTACAAAGGGAATATTGGGGCCCGGGGCCAGGAACCAAGGGATGAGAGCTGGAGGGGCTTAAACACCATCACTCCCAATGACACGCTGTGTGACTTCATACTCTGCAAATTTTGTGGTTCTCTTCCCCCAAACTGGCTCACCTTTGCCAGGACACATTGCAAGGGTTCCTTTAACCTCTAAGTTATAGCTGTATGATTATATTTTCCAAATTGGTTAGTGCAATATGGGACAGACTAGTCACAAATGCTGTACTGTCCCAACTGGAATGAGTCAAAAGGTTAGTGATTATGGTTTCCTCTAATGATGAGGTCTATCAGATCTGTTTAATAAGGGGAATATCATTAATGCTTCTCATTTTAAATATTTTTAAGAACCTTGTCTAACATTCCCCATAATCACATTTCCCTCACTCAGGTGGTACTTTGAATTTGAGCAGGCATGTGATTTTGGCAATTTCCACTTATAGGACAAAAATATTGAATTTCTGCTAGGAAAAGGAGGGAAAATTCACTGTCACCATGAGCCCCGCTCCATCCCGGCCCACCACTGCTGACCAAACTGGTTTCCCAGCAACATTATGTTGAGTGATGGAGAAGAGGTTCATGGCTATGCTAAATAATTGCAGGCACTACCACCTCTACAGCACCAAGCCCTTACGACTCGAGTTCCCCCCACACTGCTATGTTGTTGCTTGTGAACAGTCTGTACTCATTCCTCTTTTTCTCCAGCCTCCCTTAGTGTGGTGTCTATTACCACACAGCTCATTGCTGTGGGAACTGAGGAACCTATAGCAGACTCAATAATCTTCCCATTTATCTGGTTTCAGGGAATAGTCTTTGACCATTTAGATAGAAGACTCACGATAGCATTTAGACCCCTAACACTTGATCAATATTTATTGATAACTGTACTTGTTCTTTCATACTTTCTCAAGCTCTTAGCTAAATCCAGGACAAGTAGAAAATCAACACTGCATCACAATATCATCTCTGTCCCCTTTATTATCCCAGAGTTTTCCCCACAGAGATTTATCCATGTTGGTCATGGGTCATTTCCATTGGCTACCACTCTGCACCACTGCTATATTGGCAGGGTAAATGGATCAATGGGTAGACAAAGCACAAACACTTGAAAACATCAAACAAGTTTTACTCATGTAAAGAACACACAGAAAAAATGTCATGATAAATGGTGGAGGGATCAGCAACATTCTCCAGGACCAAGAGGGTATACACTTCCTAGTGTTAAACCTCACTAGCAGATGTATGGTTGCAGCAGTTACTGTATACATGAATGAAGGACTAGAAGTGTAGCTGTCTTCTAGACCAGTCATATGCTGGAACATTCCTGTATGTCATACAGTATAGACATTTGCTGGAAATTACCTTGGCAGGGCCAGGAACAAGCATTTCAACAGCCCCAGAGTTTTCAATGCAGAATAGAATATGCAGCACTTCAAGAAAGGAACTAAATGCTCATCTGTCACCCCAGACTATGGAGGTCAAAACATCCTGGTCCAGGTACATTCCTAAACTCAGTGCCATAGAAAGAGAATATGAATAATTTTTCCCTGACATCTCCAGGAGTCATGTTAATAATCCCTTATGCTAGCTGAGGGAGTCAACCTGTAACTTGTATAATGAAAACAAAAATAAGAATCCTAAGCATTTAGGGCATGTGGCTTTGGGAGAGTAGGAGAGTTTTATTTATTGGGAATAAAACATAAACAGACATTCTATTCCCTTGATCACATTATGCTATGAGGGACATCCATGGATTGGGTTTTAGAGTCATTATTATTCATGCTGTTTCAAAATAATAAAACCTTGAGTAAAAATAACTTTATAGTGAGAATGTCCTGTCAACTGAATGAGTTACAGAAATCCAACTCAAAATAACCCAAGGAAAAAGAAAACTTACTGGGTAGAAATAGGACATATCTGGAAAAAAAAATTATATGAAAGGTTGGAATGAAACCAGGCATCAGAGACAATAGTCTTTTACTGCTTGCTCTCTATATTTCACTATTTCCTGCCATGTAGTCTGATAAATAGCTGCAGAACTTTACATATTAAAAACTTAACTGTCATGTAGAAACTTCCTTGAATATCTGTCTGTATCCCCAATCCCACGACTGTAACAAGCTGTGGTCAGTGGATCATCCCCAAACTAGGGAGACAGGATTACAATTAAAAAATGATAGCTCCCACAGAAACTTATGGATATGAAAAGGCGAGGAAAGGGAGGTTAGGAGAAATGGGAGAACAATTTTTAGAAAAATGAGAGTTTAAGGAAACATAATAACATATAATGCATCCATAATTTACATGCATCCAGGGTGGAAATAAGCCTACAGCAGGGTTTCTCAACCTTAGCACCATTTTGACATTTTTTACTGGATAATTCTTTGCTGTGGTGGCCTCCCTGTGCATTGTAGCACGTTCAGCATCATTCGTGGTCTCTGCCCACTAGACACCAGCAGCACTTTTCTGATCATGACAATCAAAAATGTTTCTAGATTTTCCAAATGTCCCAGAGCAGGGTAGGGGAGGGAGCAGCAAAATTTCCCACAGTTAAGAGCCACCGGCCTATGGCAATCGCAATCCGTGAAATTACCTGGAGACTATGTTGGGGAGAAGAGTAGAAGTTAGATATACACACACGTAATGAATTAGTCACATTGGGAATTGAATATGGTATGAAGAATTTCTACTTATGCACCAGAATGTTCAGAAATTAGTTTGAACCACTTCACAAATCCATAGTTAGTTTTCTCATTTTAAAAATGAAGCCAATACTAACTCCACAGAGTGATTTTGAGTATAAACTAATTATAGGAAAGCATCAGAAGCTATGAAGTAGTATACAAATGTAAAATAATAAGAATTTTAAAAAATAATTGTAGATAATCAGCCTTTTTCTTTACCTAAGGACTTTTTTTCTTAGACGTTTGGTTGAAAAGAGGGTGACTTCATTGAAGTATATATATATTTAATAAAGACATATATAATAAATATATAATTGACAAATATATATTTATAAAGTAAATATATAAAATTATATAGAAATATATAAAATAGAATATAATATATATTTATAAATATATACAAAATTAAATATATAACATACATTTATAAATAATTTAATAAATATATATGTTTATGGCTGAGCCTTTAAAAACAAACAAAACAAACAAAACAAATAAAAAAAACTAAGAAACTATCAAATCTGAAAGGATAATTCAGGGCTTTTTTGTGTAACTCTCATCTTGCCCCAGCTAAGCACAGGCTTTTAACCTAACAGAGTTAATAAATATAGAGTTTATACTATTTGATGTATTTTTCTATATTAAATACTTTTATTTAGTACATTTATTAGTATTACAAGTGGTAAGTAGTTAATTTACATTACTAATTTATGCACTTTTATTATACATTTTGAATATCTATGGGTGAATAATTATTTTTTAAAGTTTATCACCTAAATTCAAAAGCAGTCAGATTGCTCAAGCACACCTAATTAAATTTTGACATTTATTAGCCCTTGGTGGCAACAAATTATATAGTCTAGTAAAGAATTATAGGAAGGCTTTAGAAATATCAAACATAAAGTGGAAATAATAAATCTTTGTGTTCTAACAGCATATACAAGTACCACTTAGCCCAATCCAAACATATAACTACAAAAATAATGATATCTGATGCCTTGATATCAAATGGAAAATATCACCACTACCGAGATCACCATTACTAACCAGCACTAAAATAGTAATGATAAAAACAACAAACCAAAAGTCATTAAATGGCTGTCCTGAAATGGAATGGTCCTATGCACCTCACAGATAAATCTTAATGCTTGAGAAACTTATTAACCTGCTTTAAAATATTTAAAACACAGAGATAGAAACATATTTAGAAATGGAAATTTTCTCCTTTATCAAGATAACATAGTGACATCTTAAGATTAATTAGACTATCAAATACATTTTAGTACTTCTATCACCACATCTTTATCTGTTCTTAGTGCCCAAGAGCACGCCTTGCAATCCTTACTATAAATAAACATTTTTTGTTTGTTTGTCAAATTTAAACTTGTTGAATAAGTATGGAAAAATAGAAGGGAATAAAAGATATTGCCATAGTGGTTTGTATATATTCTTTCTTGATAAAGCTCAGTGTTAATTAAAAAAAAAAATTTGGCCGTTTTTTGTATACTTTTGTCCTTTGGTGGTGGTATACCTTACCCCTCATCTTCTTAAACCTCATCCTCATTCTCCTCCTCTTCCTCCTCCTCCTCTTCCTTCTCTTCTTCCTCCTCCCCTTCTTCTTCCTCTTCTTCCTCCTCCTCCTCCTCCTCCTCCTCCTCTTCCTTTCCCTCCAACATTTCTTCTTCTACTTCTGTTACTTCAGGGGTAAATACCATCTTTTCTTCCAATAATACATTTGGAAACTGAGACTGTATTATAATAACAATTGTGCAACATAGTAGAAAACATAGTGTTCTCAAAATGAAAACAAATATGCAGAGTGTATCACACACAAGTGGCCGGGGCACTTCCCATTTTGGATACCAAAATGGATAATCTGTAAACAAACAAGCAGTTGAAAGCAGGATTTCACATAAAGTAATTAAATCATTCAAGAAATAAAGGACAGCAATACATACATTTGGCTTCGTCACGATCTGCGTTACCTAGAAAGAAAAAAAAAGTCCATAAGGAATTACATATTTTTTTCTTTCACTAGAATAAGATAATCTTTCCAACAATAATGACATCATTTTCCCAGCTCTCAGGCATCATGCTATTATCTTTGCTTTCTCCCCTGGTTTGCTAGAGAAGGCATGCAAGTATAGGAGTGAGGAGATGTGAATTCTAGTACTAACTCTGTCTCTAAATCATTGTGTCACTTTATACAAATCACTTCGTGTCTGCCTTCTAAAGACTGTTCCAATTTCAGTTTTCTAGGATTCTATAACATCTCTCAGGATTCTGTTCATCTCTCTTTTTTTCCCTGTTGATCATTCCAAATTAACCTTCTCAATCTACTCACTTTCCTCATTTAATCCTTATTTTTAGAAACTTACAGTTCTTCATTTCCTATGTGGCAAAGTTAACTATATCCAGGTATTCATTGTTTTTGCTATCTAGCCTAATGCTATCCTAATGTGTTTTAGGAAATAAATTTTCTTTCCTTTGCTCACTTGGGCAGAAAAGGTCAGACAACCTTTCCTGGATTCCACTAGGGCAGAGAGTGGGAGGATAAATGAGTTCTTACACGAGCAGAGCCCAATGGCAACATGCAGCTCTATCCAGTAACGGTAAAACCCTCAGAGGAAAATTTAGAAATCACTCTTCAGGCACTTTAGAGATGAACTGATCTTCTGATGGGTCATTGAGGTTATTTAGCCTTTGGTGCTTGGTCATATTTATTATTTTTTTATGTAATGATTTATAATTTAGAGAGAGCTCCTTAAAAAAATCTTTTGCTACATAGTCTATATATTTTCTCTACTTCATTCTGTGTATGTGTACCTATTGATCACTTTGAATAAGCAATGATGTAATTAGTATGTTCTTTTTTGCATCTTGCTTCATTTCTCATCACTAATTTTTATTGATTATTCTTTTAGTTTTGCACTTGATTAAATATTTAAATACATTTAAACTTATATATTTAAATAATATATTTTGGCCTCTGTCTCTAAAAGATGAAGAAAGTTTTCTCTCCTCCTCCTAAGTTTTTTAAAATTACACCATTTGTATATTGCCAAAATTTACTACATTTATATTTTGTTTTGTAATTATGAACTTCAGATTTTTTTTAGTGTTTGTCTATAAATAAAGATTCAATGCTTATGGATAGTTCTTTCATTGCAGCTTCTTGCTTTTCCATTCATCTCTTCCTTTTGGTGAAAGTTATCCTCTAGGAGTTTATTGAAGAAATGTTCATGAGAATTATACAGCACTAGTTCCTGCATATTCCCATAATATGTGTCTATTTGCTTATATTTGAATAATAGGGTTGGCTGTATATAATTCTTGGCTGACACTTCTTGTATATTAAGGAGACTATAAGCATCACTCCACTGTCTCTTCACACTGACCGTTATTATAGAAAAGTTTGAGACCAGCCTGAATTTCCCCTCTCTCTTCACAGAAAGGTACTTAGTCCTGGTTTCAGCTTCACAACACAGAGTTGACTTAATGGTGTCAATGGTGAATAATGGTGTTGGAAATTCACAGTCCTACATAAAGGACTGTCATTCATGTCACCAGAATCCCAGAAGTGGAGTTGAAAAAAAATATATGAGGAAATAGCTAAAAGCTTCTGAAGTTTGAAAACAGATCAAGAAGTAAAGCTAAGACTGACTTATTCCACTTAGCATAAAGCCCTCAAAGTCCACATTGTTTGCACAAGTGGCAAGATTTATTTATTTTTTATGGCTAAATAACATCTCATATTTTATACTATAATTTCTTTGCCCATTTATGCATCAATGGACACTTAGTTTGTTTCCATATCTTGGCTATTGTAAATAATGCTGCAGTGAACATAGGGGTATATATCATTTTCAGTTATTGTTTTAATTTTCTTTGGATAAATATGCACAAGTAGAATTGCTGGAGCTTATGGTAGTTCCATATTTCTTTTTCTTTTTTTTTTTTTTCAGGGATACATTTATTTTTTGGTAATTGTTGTTCAGTTACAATTGTCCTGCCTTTTCCCCCATTGTTCTCCCCTGCCCCATCCCTCACTCCCACAGGCAGTTCCCCCACCACTGTCTGTGCCCATGGCTTGGTTTGCCTCTTCCCCTTCTTTTCCCTGTTATTCCCCTCCCCTGCCCCTCTGGTTACTGTCAGTTTGTTCTTTATTTCCAAGTCTCTGGTTCTATTTTGCTCATTTGTTTGTTTTGTTGATTAGATTCCACTTATAAGTGAGATCGTATGTTATTTGTCTTCCACCGCCTGGCTTACTTCACTTAGCATAATGCTTTCCGGTTCCATTCATGCTGTTGCGAAGGGTAGGAGTTCCTTCTTTCAGCTGCATAGTATTCCATTGTGTAAATGTACCACAGTTTTTTTGATCCACCCATTTACTGATGAGCACTTAGGCTGTTTTCACCACTGGGCTATTGTAAGTAATACTGCTATGAACATTGTGGTGTACGGGTTCTTTTGAATTGGTGTGTCAGTATTTTTAGGGTATAATCCCAGCAGTGGAATTGCCAGGTCAAAAGGCAGTTCCCTCTTTAGTTTTTAGAGGAAATTCCATACTGTTTTCTACAGTGCTGCAGCAGTCTGCATTCCCACCAACAGTGCACTATGGTTCCCTTTTCTCCACAAGCTGGCCAGCACTTCTTGTTTGTTGATTTATCAATGATGGCCATTCTGACCAGTGTGTAGTGGTGTCTCATTGCGGTTTCAATTTGCATCTCTCTGATGGCTAGTGATGTGGAGCACTTTTTCATGTGTTATGGGCTTTCTGTATGTCTCCCTTGGAGAAGTGTCTGTTCAGGTCCTTTGCCCATATTTTTAAATTTGATTTTTTGTCTTCCTGGTGTGGAATCATGTGAGTTCTTTATATATTTTTGAGATCAATTTCATCATGTCTGAGGTATAATTGGCAAATATGTTTTCCCATACTGTTGGATCCCTTTCTATTTTGTTGGTGTTTTCTTTAGCTGTGTAGAAGCTTTTTAGCTAGATGTAGTCTCATTTTTTTTATTCTTTCCTTTATATCTTTTACCCTAGGGGATATATGGGAGAAAATATTGCTGCGTGGGATATATGAAATTTTCCTGCCTATGTTTTCCTCTAGGGCTTTTATGGTATCACAACTTGTATTTATCCATCATGAGTTTATTTTTGTGTATGGTGTAAGCTGGTAGTCAAGTTTCATTTTTATTTATTTATTTATTTGCATCTAGCTGTCCAGATATCCCAACATCATTTGTTGAAGAGGCTTTTTTCACTCCATTTTATGCTTCTGCCCCCTTTGTCAAATATTAACTGACCATATTGACATGGGTTTATTTCTGTCTCTCTATTCCATTCCACTCTTCTATGTGTCTGTTCTTATGCCAGTACCAGACTGTTTTAATAACAGTGGCCTAGTTTGATATCAGGTATTGTGATCCATACTTTGTTCTTTCTCAAAATTGCTGTGGCTATTTGGGGTCATTTATGGTTCCACATAAATTTTTGAGGTATTTGATCTATATCTGTGAAATATGTCATTGGTATTTTGACAGGGATTGCATGAATCTATAGATTGCTTTTGGTAGTATGGACATTTTAATGATGTTAATTCTTTCAATCCATGAACATGGTATATGCTTACATTTATTTGTGTCTTTCTTAATTCTTTTCAGTGTTCTGTAGTTTTCTGAGTATAGGTCTTTTACCTCCTTGGTTAAGTTTATTCCTAAGTATTTCATTTTTCTGTTGTTATAGTAAATGGGATTTTTTTTCCTAAGTTCTGATTCTGATATTTCATTGTTGGTTTACAAAAATGCCTTCAATTTCTGAATGTTGACTTTGTATCCTGCAGTTTTGCCAAATTCATTTATTAGGTCGAGTAGATTTTTGGTGGAGACTGTAGGGTTTTCTATGTACACTATCATGTCATCTGGTAATCCCATTTTTAATTTACAGAGGAACTTCCTACTGTTTTCCATATTGGTTGCACCAATTTATGTCCCATCATATGCACTTTCAATGTTTAGATTCAAAATTTTTTATTTATAAAGATTTAAATTATTTCTTTAAATATCTATATCTGTATCTTACATTGTGTTCTATTATTTTGCTTATTCTTCAGGGCCTCCAATTACTCACATGTTGAATCTGATTTATCAGCATATATTTATAATTTCCTCTTTAGTGTTTTAAATTCCTAACTTGTCTTTTTAAGTATGACCTCCATATCCCTTATTGTGTTTTCCATCAGTTTTTGTTCCTTGTGCTACTTTCAATGTGCTTTTCATTTCTGCAGTGGTTTTATTTTTTTTTCACATTTTTCCTATGATGTACCAGCAGTTTCATATTCTGTTGTCTTGCCACATCTCCCTTGATCTTTGTCGTTCCTTTGATCTCTTGTTTTAAGCTGCTTTATTAGTTGTATTTTTAAGATGATATAGCTGCTCTCATTATCCAACTGTTTCATGTCAAAATAATAATATTTTATTTTGCCATTTGTTTGTTCTTCTATTTTTCTTAGAGTTTTTTTCTGTATGTCATGTACCAACCTTTTTCAGTATCATTTGAATTAGTTCTCTATGCTGTGTAACAAATTGCCACAAATTAGGACAACGCACATGTATTATCTCATGGTTTCTGTGTTCAGGAGTCCAGGCATGGCTTAGCTGGGTTTTCCCATTCAGGGTCTCACCAAGAACACAAAACCAAAACCAACTCACTGAAGGTTCCAATATCAAAATACAGATAACAAAAGAAAGAGTCTGTGAATTAATGTAAATGATCCAATTTGGAAGACAAAGAGAACAAATATTAAAGAAAATAAAAATAAGGAGTGCCTCAGGGGACCTGTGAGACAACAACAAAAAGTCTAACATTCATGTTATCAGAGTCCCAGTGAGAGAGGAAGTTAAAAAGTTGTTGTAAGAAATATATGAAAAAATAATGGCTAAAAACTTCACAAGTTTGGAAAACATACAGATCCAGGAAACTAAGCATACATCAAATTGAATAAACTGATTTTTAACAAAAGTACAAAAGCAATTCAATGGTGAAAGATCAGTTTTTTATACAAATGATGATGTAAAATTTGGTCTTCTGTGTGTAATCAATCAATCAATCAATCAAAGAACTTCAGTATAAACCTCACATCGTATTAAAAAATTAACTCAAAATAGATCATAAATCTAACTGTAAAACTGTCAGATTTGTAGAAGAAACTCTTTGAATGCTGAGGCTAGCTGAAGAATTTGTAGGCATAATAACAAAAGAACAATCCCTGACTGGTGTGGCCCAATTGGTTGGAGCACTGTCCCAAGGACTGAATAGTCACGGATTCAATTCCTGGTTAGAGTGCATGAGTGGTTTGCAGTTTGGTCCCCAGTAAGGGTCATGAACCACAGATAGCCAGTGGATCCATCGTTTCTCTATCACAGCGATGTTTTTTTCTGCCTCTCTCCCTCCCTTTTCCCCTTTCTAGGGTAAGTGCACATGTCCCTGTATGAGGATTGAAAAATGGAAAAAAATGATAGTTGAATTTGATCATAATTAGAAAGAGCTTCATGAAAGACACTGTTGAGAGAATGAGAAAACAAGCTACAGACTGTAAGAAAATATTTTCAAAGCTCTTCTGGCTGGACTAATAACATGAGACAGATTAGAAGGAGAAAAACAAACTCAAGTTTAATACCCAGGCCACCTCGTGTCCACATTGAAGAGACTGAGGAAAACTGAGTAATTCTCCCAAGTGGAGGAAGCCATCACTTTAAACACCACCTTCAGCTAAAGACAGAAGGATGGTGTTGGGCTGGACTGTTGGTTACGGAAGGTTATGGGGCAGAGCAAAGTAAACAAAGGTAAGAGTGTTACACAGATTTAAGCTAAAAGCCTTCTCCATTGATAGTGAAAGCAGTCCTGGTACAGTGAGGGAAACACCCTTACAGATGGAGATTTCCATTATACATGTAAATGTGCTTTATAAAGTATAACTTCTGGCTGGTTTTCAGAGCATCCCCCTTGTCTGCTGTTTCTTAAAGTTAACCAGCCTAAAATAATTTAAATTCCAAAGTGACATATTTCAGGGTCACAAACTCTGCTTCCCTCCAATGTCTATAATATATAAAGAACTCTCAAAATGCAAAAATAAAATAAACAATCCAATTAAAAAATGGGCAAAGGATTTTAACAAAAAACCCACCAAAGAGGATATAACAAGGGTAAATAACGCAGGAAAAGATGTTCCACATCAGTAGCCATTAGGGAAATGTAAACTGAAACCAAAATGAGATACCACTACACACCAATTAAAATGCCTAAAGAAAAAATACTGACAATACCAAGTGTTCATGAAAAAACAAATCCGCTGAAATTCCCTTACATTCCTAGTGTAAATGCAAAAACGGTACGGTCATTCTGGAAACTCATACAGCAATCTTGCTTCTGGATATTTATCTTAGAGAAAGAAAAACATATCTACAGAAAAACCTGTACATAAATGTTTATAGCAGCTCTGTTCACAATTGCCCCAAACTGGAAACAACACAAATGTTCTTCAGTGATGAATGGATCAACAAACTGTGATACATCTATGTAACGGAATACTACTCAGCAAAGAAACAAGCTATTAATATAATACAACAACCTGGATCAATCTCAAAGGATCTTCCTGAGCAAGAGAGGCCAGTTTTCAAAGGTTACAAGCTGTATGTATGATGATTCCATTTATATAACATTCCCAAAAAGACAAAACTAAAGTGGTGAGGAATAGTTTGGAGCTTGCCAGAATTAGGGTTTGGAGGATTGTGTAACTATAAAGGGAAAACACAAAGGAGATTTTTGTTTGTTTGTTTTTGGTGTGATTGAACTGTTCTGTATCCTGATTGGAGTGGTGATGACTTGAGTCTATACATATATTAAAATTTACAGAACTTTAAAAGGATAAATGAAATTTAAAAATGATAGTTTTAGCCCTGGTTGATGTGGCTCAGTGGATTGAGTGTCGGCCTGTGAACTGAAGGGTCACTGGTTTGATTCCCAGTCAGGGTACATGCCTGGGTTTCGGGCCAGGTCCCCAATTAAGGGTGTGCAAGAGGCAACCAATCAATGTGTCTCTGGCACATTGATATTTCTCTCCCTCTCTTTCACCCTCCTTTTCCCTCTCTCTGAAAATAAATAAACAAAAATGTAAAAATTATAGTTTTATCCTTTATACTATTATTTTTATTTTAAATGCCTACCTTTCTTGTTGGACTGCAAGTTCAAAGGGAGCAGGGAGTATGTCTCTCTCCTTATCATTCCCCTTCTCCCCTGCTCCCCTACCACTGCACGGTGCAATGTCTGGCACACAGTTACTACTAAATAAATATTTTTTTTTGTCCTTCCTCCTCCCCACCCCCACCCACATCTTCCTCTTTTTCTCTGTATAACATTCATTTATTTAGTGTAGAATTCTTTAACAATATACTTTCTTTTTAAAAATAATTTTATTTATTTTTTTAAAGATTTTATTTATTTATTTTTAGGAAGGGAAGGGGTGGAGAAAGAGAGAAAGAGAAACATCAATGTGCGGTTGCTGGGGGTCATGGCCTGCAACCCAGGCATGTACCCTGACTGGGAATCGGACCTGCAACACTTTGGTTCACAGCCCGTGCTCAATCCACTGAGCTATGCCAGCCAGGGCAAAATAACTTTATAATAAATTTTATTTTAATTGTTGTTCAAGTGCAGTTTTCTGCCTTTTACTCCCACTCCATTCCATCCCACCTAGTTTTTGTCCATGTGTCCTTTATACTTGTTTCTGCAAACCCTTCCCCTTTTCCCCTGAAATTCCCTCCCCTCTTCCCTCTGGTCACTGTCAGCCTGTGATTGTCTAAATAAAAATCTTGATTGGCACTGTAATGGAAAGTTAAGAGAAGTTTTGTTAGAATCTATGAGTAAGATGCTACTTTAAAATAGAAATTTCTTAACCAAGCTTTTTGACACAGTGGTATTACCGTAGATATTTCTCCTTCTTCACTTTGAACCCCTGGAAATCTGGTTGCTCTCCTACCAGTCCTCTGAAACCTCTCTCAGGCCTGGGTCGATCTCTGTGCTGCAAGTTCAGTGTGTACACTAGAGTACCCTCTTGTCCCTGTTCTTCTCATTCCACTGTTTCCCCCATCCTTTTCCCCATAGCTTCCATCCCCTCCTGGATTTCATTGTTGGTATAATATTTTTGTCTATGTGTTATATCTGGGCGAGGTCTTCCTTTTTTTATGTTTTTTAGTCTCATTGATATGCTAGTAATTCTAAAATATAGCCCTGATCTATACCTTAAACTTACTAGTCTTATCTCCACAGATGTTTAAGAGGTATTTAAAGCTAATGATGATTAAAACTGAGCTCATTATTTTCCAAAGCTTCCTCTCTTCATAGAATTCATATCTCAATAAATTGCACCATTAGTCGCCCAAACCCCAAATCTAATATTTATATTAGACTCTCTTTTTCTCATCATCATATCAAATTAGACTTTAAGAATTGCTCATTTTGCTCCATGAATATTAATCAAATTTGTCTCATTATCTGTAAATTCTTACAAATATTCCAGTATGAGCTTAATCTCTCCTCTGGGCTATAACAAAAAACTTCACACTGATTTGATTTCCTTAGATTTCACAATTTTAAAGAAATTTTTAAAAATGTAAAAGACTCCCTAAGTCTCAAATGTTTCAATCAGTAAAAAAAAGTTTTTAATTCAGTACAACTAACTTATATTTTGAAATATTTTAATGCAAGTTGCCAATCTGATACCTCATCATCTCAGAGTACTAAGTATTTCCTAAGGATATTCTTCTATATAACCATAATAGAGCCATCAAAGTCAGGAATTAACATTGTTATGTTACTACCATCTAATGTTTAGATCTTGTTCAATTTTTTCCAATTTGCTAATTGTGTCCTTGATAGCAAAAGCATCATGTTCAGAATTACACATTACATTTAGTTTTGATGTCTCTTTAGTTTCTTTGGTCTGGGACCATTCTTCATCCTTTATTTGACATTCATAATCTTAAAATTTTTGAAGAAAGTAAGATAGTTATTCTGTAGACAAATCCTCAATTTTTAAAACAAATGAGTAATTTAGATGTGTTAGATGCTCCCTTATGATTAGATTAGGTTATGGGTCTTGGGCAGAACAGCACAGAAGTGATGCTGTGCTCTTCTCATTGCATCCTCTCAGGTGGCGTGCAGTTTGGAAATGCTCTCTTACTGATGATGTTCACTCTGGTCACTTTATTTGGACGGTTTCTGCAGGCTTCTCCATTGTGAAGTTGCTCTTATCCCTTCAGGAATTAAATGTTTTTATGGGCAGTTACTTTGGAACTATGTAAATACACTGTTCCTCACCAAACTTTAACTTATTCATTTATATCAGTACAAATCATAGTTTCTCCTGTTTTATTTAATGGTTATAATTAATTACTATTATTATTTTCATGCTCAAATTGTCCCAGATTTGACAAGTGAGAACCCTTTTAAGATGGCTTCTGTCTCCGTCTGTGTCTCTTTTGTTATATGTCCCCATATATAACTCTCTGAGCACTTTCTTGCTTTCAGGCATAAAAAGATATTCTGGGTTTATCTTATATTTCTCCTGACCTACCCCTGGAATCCAACCTCCCTCCAATAAGCTCTACTTCTTTTGAGCACACACTGAAATTTGGAAACCAAGATCTGTGTGCTAGTTGTGCTCACTGATTTGAGGTTTGAGGGGGCTACTGCTTTAAGGCCATCTCAAAGCAAGTAAAATGTACACTTAGTTTACTTACATTTATTGAAATCCTTAAGTTCTAATACCTCTAATTCCAATCCATCATGATATTCATGCTAATTTTCTTCCTTTACATATTTGTACTCCATTATCAGACAGTGAGAAAGCTGGCTCCCACTATCCTTAATCTGTTTACTTCCTCAATCTCATGGTATGCTTCCAGTCTTCCACCACTTCCTGTTCTCTCCCGCCTACCTGGATGCCCCCTCCCATCCTGCTTGGGCTTTGACACTCCACACCAGCCTGGAAGAGTTGCCAGATTTAGCAAATGGAAATACAGATGCCTAGCTAAATTTGAATTCCAGAAAGCAACAAATAATTTTTAGGAATATATTTATAATAAAAGTATTTTTCATTTATCTGAAATTCAAGGTTAACTGGGCATCCTGTATTTAATCTGGCAACCTATAATCTGATCCTTCACTTGGACCCCCTTCTTTCCAGCTCAGGCTCTGAAACCCAGCTTTGAACTTCTCCAATGTACGGACTCATTCCTTACCCCACTCGGGCTCTGACCCCTCTGATACCAGGCCATCTACTCCATGTTAAAGCCTTCCTCAGTTTGGGCTCTGACATCTCATGCAAAGTTGCTCCTGAACACAGATGCCCTTTTAACTGCTTAGGTTTTAATACCTCTTGCCAGGCCACCTTTCTGTGAATCCTCTCTTTATTCTGCTTGGGCTCCAACAGCCAGTGCCAGACCATCCCGCTAGATGCTTTCCTTACCTGTTTGGATTCTGATACTCCATGCCAAGCTTCTCCCTCCCACCCCAGGTGGCTGCTGTCCTCACCTTGCTTGGGCTCAGATCCACCTACTGACCATCTCTGCATGAACATTCCTTCATCATGTTATGTCTCTGATACAACAAGCCTGATGTGATGCAGGGTCACTAATTCACTCCATGAGGGCTCTAACTTCTCATACAAAACCATATTCCAATGCAGACACCATCCTCATCTGGCTCAGGCTGTCTCCCTATGCCCACTGCACTGTGTATAGATGCCCTGTCATCCTACTTAGGCTCTAACCTATCACATCTGGCTGCCCTCTGTGTGGATGCTTACCTCATTCTGACCTACCTTATGGCCTTAGGACTGAATGTTTCAGGAAGAGAAAGAAAAGGGGAAGAGGAAGAGCAATACTTTGCACTTTGATTCAAATAAACCAAGGGCAGAAATGTTAGAGTGGAGTCACCGCAGAAGTGGCATTATGAAAAAATTGTCCAATGGTTTCTTTAACACAAAGCATAATATGCCCCTTACATTCCTCCAAGTATCCTATATTCCAGGTAATTATACTTTTGGATTCTATGCTCTTATGTTTGGAAAAACTAAAAATAATTAAATCAAACATTTTTTCTACTTTTATCTTTTGAATATTTAGGGAGAAAACTATTGAACATTTGCTACTTTACAAATATCTTGCAATATCTTATCTTTTAGAGTGGCATTTTCAAACAAGCTGCTATTTCAGGGCTTGATTGTAAAGCCTTTTCAGGGTATAGCTACTAGTTTCACTTCTTCTTTCAGACACTCTGGCATGACCTCAGGGGCAGGGAGAGAGGTAGGAGAGGGCAGAAAAGGCTTTGCGATTTAGAAAGCTCTAAAGATGGTACTGTTTCAACCCTCTTTTATAATATGATACTATTCTGGTCAAAGAAACAAAAATTAGTGTTCAACATTTCACTTTTCTCATCATCCTATGCACTATGGGTTGTTTTCATGTTAAAGCCATTTCCTTTGTCTTACTGCATAGAAAATCTGTGCATCTGTCCTCTGAGCTACACTGCGTGCAAACTAGTCCCGCTTTATAAGGCCTTCTTGTCAGAGTTCCTCTACAAAAAAGCAGAAAACATTTAGTTAGAAAAAGCCTCAAATTGTATGTTATTTACATAATATGGTTATCATTTTTTGTTAGGTTATAAAGGTGATTTAATTAAGAATAAGGACTCAAGGAAGTACTTAAATTGGAGATGCAATCTTCCCTTCCCACTTCTCTTTTTTCCCACTGAAAAGTCTCTTAAACTAATTTTCATATCCTTAAAACAAAATAGTATAACTTAAATATGATTGGGTTTTAAAGCATCTTTCATCTTAGTTTGCAGCAAAGTTTTCCTTTAAAAATGGATGTTACAGAATGTTTTGTAATTAACTACTTTCTGGTTGGCACAAATGTATAAAAAGTTCTAAAGAAATGATATATTAATTTTCTGAAGAGTATGCAATATCTTGAAATGTTTATTGTCCCAAAGACCTAGTTGCATGGCTTACTTCGAGGTCTACATGAAAAATACATAAATATATCAACAAGCAAATAAATATAAATGGAATTTTACAAAGTTGTTTTATCCATTCTTTAGAGCAGAGGGGAGAAGTGAGAAATTACTATGTCAATTGCCCAAAGCTAAGTAAGGAAAAGAGGCCCAAAAATAGATATGATTTGGGAAGCTTGTATAAAAGACCTAGGATAGGAAAGAAGAAGTAGTTAGGAAAAAATATTTTTGAGTGAGGAGAGGGTCATTAATACTGGTCATTTAAAGAGGACTGCTTATTTACTCAGTGTGCACTGGAAGCTATAAAAACAAACATTAGGCCTGTAGGTCTCCGGAACTTTTCTTAAACTCATATCTGGTTGTACCTTCAGCATATTGCCACCTACAGGACATGTGTCTAGGCCCTAGATAAGGACACGTTGCCTGGCTTGCCTAATGGATAATATACCCATGTCCAACCCAAAGTCCATTAGAAAACCATTATTCAAATTTTATAATAGAAGTCTTCTGTTCCAGAAGGAGAAACTTGCTTACACTATACTCATTTCTGTCACTACCTTGTTCATGAAGAAGGCAATTCAGTTCCATGGATTGACAATCTAACAATTATAATTTGTAAGCAGATTTTTCTCAAAGTTTCCATGTACAGACTCACACAGTTTGTATGTAGTCCATAGGACGATGGCAAGAGAAGGTCAACAGATGTTGATCTTTCTATGTCATCGTTACAGAATAGTTACACCATGCAAACAATAACCACTTTCACTACTTCTGTATATCATTGAGAAATACCACAATGCTGGCTTCTTGTCTACATCTGGACACCTATAGGTTTCCCAAGCAGATTCAAAGAATCTATTCCAGTAAGCTAGAGAAAAATACAATGCAATAAGCAGCAAGGAAGATTATATTTTAGAGAGCCTATCTGGTTCTCTTTCTGATACATCTAATATATTTGTCTTTGCCAAAACTTTATGATCACTTCCTAGATTTATTCAAGGTCAAGGAAAGCATGGATCCTTTCATTTTCTACTCAAATTATCCCTTTGAGTGCAAAGCTATGTGACTTTGTGTCACTTTGGGTAAAACTGACTTGGTCACATCTCCTCCTCTTCAACATCTCAGAACTAAATGGCTAGGGACCACAGTCAAACATTGACAAAGCTCCTTCAAGGCTGATATTTTGCTGTACCATCCTCTAATCCTCCCGGAGACACTATCTTCTTTCTGATCATGCTTTCTTACTCATTTTGGTGCTTGGCTCACAATTTCCCTTTCAGTCAAAGTTTTCCCCTTGTCTTAGAATTTGGAACCTAGATGATTACAATTGCTTACAGGTGATTGGTCCAATAACCTGGTCTCTCTCTTACTGGATGTCTTCACCATCACAACACTTCTAAATACTCTGTAATTGTTGTATTTGTAGCTATACTCCGGACCTTGTTATCCCCTAAATTGCTCCACCTCTGAACTCACAAAAACCAAACATTACTCTCACTGACTGCAGCCTCCTATCCTTCCTGGT
This sequence comes from Phyllostomus discolor, assembly GCF_004126475.2. Lineage (NCBI taxonomy): Eukaryota > Metazoa > Chordata > Mammalia > Chiroptera > Phyllostomidae > Phyllostomus > Phyllostomus discolor. The sequence goes on from NC_040904.2 coordinate 145,711,993, forward strand.
TGCTCACTTACTTACTTGTCCATTAATTTCACTGGTACTGCAAGTCTATTTTCTCCCAATCCATCCTGTTATCTCTTCTCTGTCTGGATTAGGTCTTGACATATTCTAATATTTGCATATTCGGCTAAAAACCTGAAACCCTCTTGCACTATTTTTTCCTTTACACCCACCTAATCGAACCCCAGGGTTGGAAAACATGAGGTCATTTCACTGTCTGAATATTCCATGTCTGCTTCAGGGCACTGGGTGCTGCTGGAGAAAAATCATTAAACTAGATAAAGAATCTTTCTACAGTTCGTCAGTCAAATTTCTCTCCGTTTTCCATAACTATTTCAAATCTTTCCAATCTTCAAAACTCCAGCATCACCATCTTCCCCTTTATTCTCAGAACATTATCTGTCTTACTTTACAGAGAAACATAATGGCCCTTAGATTGGAACTTGAGAAAATTTTTGTCACTAATATGATGAATATTCCCACTCCATCTTTCCTTTTTTTCTGATAAAACTGAAGAACTTCTCCTTCTTTCTTAGGTTAATCTCTTTATACCTTTATTACTGATAAAGAATTGCTTTTATTCTATATTAGATACTTCATGCCAATATCTAAATATACTCATATCATTCCCATTTTAAAAACAAAACAAAATAAAAGCAACAACAAACAGTCCTTGATTCATTCCAACCTGGATCACTTTCCTCTACCCCACACCAGTGGCTCTTCCTATGTTTATCAATGAACTGCTCTTTAAATCTGATATTTTTAAATCTTTACTTTGCATGACCTCTTAGAACTTGCAATGTTAGACAAACCTTCCTTCTGAAAACATTTTCCCCATGCCTACTATGATATACTCTTCTCGTTTTTTTCTTCTATCTGTCTGGCCACTCTTAGGTGGCCCCTGCCATTTATTTTCCTCTAACTGCCCTTGACTGTTGGCATGATAGTCTACAGGCCCTCCTCCCTTTGCACTCTGTGCGCTCTCGCAGACAATCCATCTACTCCCATGATTTCAATTGTCACTGGCACTCCAAATATTTGTTCTATGCCATGCCTCACTCAAGAGCTTCTGATCCATGTAACCACCTGCTGACTAAACATCTCAAAGTGAGTATTTCACAACCAACTCAAATTCTTTATGTCCCAAATGCAACTCATCATTTTCCCTCCCAAAAGGTTTAGTGTTCCTCATTGCAGTTAACGGTAACACTATTTATGACTGAGTTATAAATCTGAGAATTTTCTTTGACTATTTCTTGTCTCTCATTATTTCATACAATGATGTACAAATCCTGTTATTTATACCTTCTAAAATGTGTTAAATACATCTCCAATATCATTCCAGATATCCTTTGTTGCTATAAAAGTAAGTAAATAAATAAATAAAGGTAATACATGTATAATATTTGTAAGTATATGGTAGATGGAGGAAGCAGAAAAAGCAACCTTAAACAGGAAAAAATGCTCTGGTTAGTGTGGTTCTGGTTAGTGTGGCTCAGTGGATTGCTCTGGTTAGTGTGCTCAGTGGATTGAGTTCACAGGGATGGCCCCTGTGAACCAAAGTGTCGCTCATTTGATTCCCAGCCAGGGCACATGCTTGGGTTGCAGGCCAGGTCAGGTGCCCAGTAGGGGGCCTGCAAGAGGCAACCATACACTGACGTTTCTTTCCCTCTCTTTCTCCCCGCCCTCCGCCCTGCTCCCCCTCTGTCTAAAATAAATAAAATTTTTTTAAAAAGAAAGGAAGAATGTCTCCATCTTACACTTTTCATCTGTCTCCCAAAGATAACTTCTTTAACAGCTTCTATGTGTTCTTCCAGGAAAAAAGTTTTTTACAAAAATTCTTAGTACTTCTATATTTGTGATAGAAACGGCTAGTTGTAAGTTTAAATATCTCTTGAAATACTGAAATAAAAATATGTTAACTCGGCATATAAATGGCAAGCTGTATTTCCCACACTGTATTTCCCAACTTTCCTTGTATCTTAGATGTGGCATATGACCAGTTTCCCATCTAATGTAATGGGAGTAGCAGTGACATGCACCACTTCCCATCTGGTGCTTTTAGAGATGGTCAAGCTGCCAACATGTTTCTCTTCCCTTACTATAAGCTAGCTCATATCACTAGGAGCTGGAGGCACTGGAGTCCATCTACCCTGGCTTCTCTACAGTATTATCAGAAAATCCTCCCAGCTTCACCATTACTGTGACAGCAGAGGCTGGAGAGATTGATAAAACTGTCCACACAACCCTCAGCTTCACATATAGTGAAAAATACCCAGATAAAACCCCCTCTATGAAATATTCCCCCAGGAAAATCTAGAAGATAATAACCTCTCAAGTGTTTTAAAATTAACAGTGTTACAGGCAGAAGAAAACCTTGGTGTGGTGATGATCTTTAATGGCAGCTGTGCAAGAAAAATTAAATGAAATAGTAGGTCAAATAGAAACTAGAAGATAAGGAAAAGAAACAAAAAGAAGCAGAAGAAGCTGAAAAACAATTTTTTCATGGCACTCCTGTTACTATTGAGAATTTTCTTAAGTCGGAAAGCCAAGTTTGATGCAGAACTCTTGGCAATTAAAAAGAAAGGGATGAAAGAAGAACAAGTGGGAAAAAATTAACTAAGTGGGAAACAGCTATTTGAAATATTATAGATCATCATCTTGACACACCTGATAGCCAGTTCTTGGAGAATGCTGGAAACAATGTGGAGGTAAATGAGTTTTTGTTCCAGGAAATGAATGACTTGGAGCTGGAGGATGATGCAGATGATCCTGGTGACCCAGTAAGTGACTTCACCAACTAACAGACTATCCCAGTCTGCAGGGGGACTTGACTGCCACAGTATCTGTGGCTCTGCTGAGAGGATGTTGGTTTTCCTCTTTTTTTCTAAGAAAAAAATAATTCAGGAGAATATTCTTTTGATAGCTTTCATCATGGAATTTAATAAACCGACTTTAAGTTTAAAAAAAAGAAGAGGAAATCCAAAACAATTCTGACAAGAATACTTGGAAGCCAAGTAAAGAACATAAGGCAAGATGCACAAGCTGGTAAACTGTATGAGATGCTCCCAAGACAATGAAGAAAATGAGGAAGAAAAAATGACAATTCCACTTAGTAAGGTGTGCAGATGATGTTTTATTGAGTTGTACACTTGAAAACTCTATGGTTTTGTGAACCAATGTCACATCCGTGAATTAAATTAAACAAGAAAACAACATGTAAGAGATGGGGAAGAACTGAAAGAACAAATTCTATCTGGAATAAGGCAGGAGAGAATTATAAGAAGAGAAAATGTAGAGAAATTCTTAATCGTGAAATTTTTTTCCTTCCTTTAATTGGGCTCTTGAGGGTTTAATGTATTTTATTGATCTTTCAAAAGATTTGTAGATTTATTTACCCTTTCTCATTCTTTTTTTGTTTTTTTTTATGTCATTATTTTGAGACGTTTCATCTTTTAAGTATTTTTAGGGGGAGAGGTTGTTATATGTTGCTGTTTCTATAAAGATATGCAGTAGTCCTTTATCTTTAATCCTACTTAATATTGAGAATATTTGCAGTTACATGTTTTCTCAGATTACAGCTGTTGCTGGACCTTAGGATCCCATATGATACAGCCTCTTCCTTATTGCTTTCTATGCATTATATTTTAGTTCAGTTCAATAAAAATTTTAGTAAATTTTAATTAAACATTTAATATGTGATACAAATTCATGATAGAAAATTCAAAGGCATCAAGGAGAAAGTAATGTTTCTATACCAGTCTTTCAGCTACCCTCCCCAATGTTTTATTCTACAAGATTCATCTGTGTATATAGAAGAGTATATCAGTCTCTCTGTGTGTGTATCTTTATGATTCAAATAGGAGCACATTACACTTCCTGTGGTATTAATTATTTTACTTAATGATATGACTGGAAGTTTCCAGATTCTTTTTAAGATTTTCAGTGTTTTTAGTAGATGTGCGAAGGATTATTTAAGTAATTTTCTCCTTTTGATATGCATTCAGGCTATTATTTTTATTACAACCATGATTATCCAGGTAGACATATAATTCCCACGTGAGTTAGTACCTATAATATAATTTGGTAGTCATGGAATTACTGGGTCAGAGATCATATCTACCTTTATTTGGATAGGTATTACTAAATATCTATTCATCATGGTCACAACATTTTTATTACAAAATTATTTTTACATCAGCATATGAAAGACACTATTTTTTTAACTCCCTTGCTAACATATTTTCAAATATTTTGCTATTTATTGCTTTGAATTCAGTATATTTTAAGTTTCATCTCCTATTTTACATGAGCTTAGGTATCTTTTTTTATGTTTCAGAATATTTGGACTTCATTTTTTGGGAATTGATTGTTCCTACACATTTACTATTTTTCTCTTAAGTTGTTGGACTTTTTCTTTCAATTGTCAGAATATATTTTTTAAATATTTTATTTATTTATTTTTAGAGAGGGAAGGAAGGGAGAGAAAGAGAGAGAGAGAGAGAAACATCAATGTGCGGCTGCTGGGGGTTATGGCCTGCAACCCAGGAATGTACCCTGGCTGGGAATCGAACCTGGGATACTTTGGTTCCCAGCCCGCGCTCAATCCACTGAGCTACACCAGCCAGGGCTAATTGTCAGAATATTTTATATAAGTAAGAAAATTAGGTCTTTCATGTTATGTCATTCACCAGTATTTTCCCACTTTGATGTTTAACTTTTGACTTTATACATACTGTGTGTGTGTGTTTTTTTGGCCAAATAGAGTTTTTATTATAGAGAAAAAATCCGTACTTTTTCGTGGTTTGAGATTTGTGTCATGCTTTTACAAGCCTTCCAAAAATATTATTGGGCTGACCAAAAAGTCTGTTTAGGTTTTCATAAAATGGCTCTAGTAGTGCTTAGCTGTCTCTAACTTCATTTGAAAAGAATTGGTTAGATTGTATTGTGACAGCTGTCATATCAGCATGCATTAAAAAAACATTTATCAAAATCGGCAGATTTTTGAGTAGCCATTTTAATATTGGAAGATGGAAGAAAATAAACAGCATTTTCAGAATAGTATGCTTTATTATTTTAAGAGGGGCAAAATGCAGCTGAAAAGCAAAAAAAGATTTGTGCAGTGTATGAAGAAGGCGCTGCGACTGATCAAAAGTGTCAAAAGTGGCTTGCAACATTTCATGCTGGAGATTTCTTGCTGGAGGATGCTTCATGATCAGGTAGATCAGTTGAAGTTGATAGCGATCAAATTGATACATTAATTGAAAACATCCCACGTTATTCCATGAGGGAGATAGCCACCATACTCAAGATATCCAAATGAAGCATTGAAATCATTAGCACCAGCTTAGTTATGTCAATTGCTTTGGTGTTTGGGTTCCATATAAATTAAGTGAAAAAAAAAAACCTTTTTGACCACATTTCTGAATGCAATTCTCTACTTAAATATAAGGGAAACATTTTATTTTTAAAACAAATTGTGATGGGTGATGAAAAGTGGATGCTTTACAATAATGTGGAATGAAAGAGATCATGGGGCAAACAAAATGAACCATCATCAACCACACCAACGGCCAGTTTTCATTAAAAAAAAAAAAGGTGATGTGTATAAGGTGGGATTGGAAGGTAGTCCTTCTGGAAAACCAAATAATTAATTCTAATGGGTACTGCTCCAAATTAGACCACTCGAGTGAAAGCAGCACTCGAGACAAAAAGTGTCCAGAATTAATCAACATAATCTTCCATCAGGATAATGCAATACACCATGTTTCTCTGATGACTAGGCAAATACTGTTACAGCTTGGCTGGGAAGTTCTGATTCATCCACCCCATTCACCAGACATTGTACCTTTGGATTTCCATTTACCTCAGTCTTTACAAAGTTCTCTTAATGGAAAAAATTTCAATTCTTTGGAAGACTGCAAAAGGCACCTGGAACAGTTCTTTGCTCAAAAAGATAAAATGTTTTGGAAAGATGGAATTACGAAGTTGCCTCAAAGATGGCAGAACTTGGTGGAACAAAATGGTGAATATGTTATATAATAAAGTTATTAGTGAAAAATGTCTTTTATTTTTACTTAAACACTGAACGAACCTTTTGGTCAACTCAGTATTATCTCACATTTTCTTCTAGCAATTCTTTATTTTTTTTAACTTTTAAATATTTGATATACTTTACTTCTAGGTGTTATGAAAGTTGGTATAAGAATTAGTCTCTCGCCCTGGCTGGTGTGGCTCAGTGAATTGAGTACCAGCCTGTGAATCAAAAGGTTGCCTGTTTGATTCCTGGTCAGGGTACTTGCCTGGGTTGTGGGCCAGGTCCCCGGTGGGGGGTGTGCAAGAGGCAACCACACATCGATGTTTCTCTCCCTCTCTTTCTCCCTCCCTTCCCCTCTCTAAAAATAAATAAATTAAAATCTTTAAAAGAAAGAATTAGTCTTTTGCTTAAAATAACCATCTTTTCTGGAAGCACACCCTTGCCCCTCTCCTTCCCCTACAGGCATCTCCTAAACTCTAAGGGGCTCTAGGAAACTGGCAAGCAGGGAGCAATGGGCAATGTCAGCTTGTCCTGGGCTAACCCACTGAACAGGTCTCCAAGGCCTCATTCCTCTGACTTCTCAATGAGCTGAAGTAAGCCCTCCCAGGCTCTCCTATTGCTTCTTCTATCCTAGGTCCTTCCTTGTTTCACTGTCCAGAGCCTTAATAAACATTCTCAACATAAAAAATAAATAAAATTTAAAAAATTAAAAAATAATCATAAAGACTGGACAAAGTATACAGGGAGTGAGCAAAAGTAGGTTTACAGTTGTGAGCGTGTGAAAGATTTTTTCTAGTGTTCTTTCTTTATTAACTGTTGTATTATTTACTTGTATTACTGTTGTCTTCTTCTTATTGTTATTATTTCATATCCATATTTATGATTTATCTTTTAGCTAATAATGGCTTATAATTTAACCTACTTTTGTCCACCCTCCCCTGTATATAAAATATTTGTTTTCAGGCATTAGAAAACAACCAATATAGGGTTATGATCTTTGCAAATAAAAAATAACTCAATAAGAACCTTATATTTATTTGGTTTTTCTCTCTGAGAGCATTCTCCAAACACAGCTACAGAAACAAAATCCAAGCAAAGAATGTGTATTTTCTGGAAAAAGGAGATATTTGTGTTCATTGATGTTAAGGTATCTGGTATTTAGAACAAGGATCCCAAAGAGGAGGAGCTACAAAAAAGAGCTCCCAAAAGCCTATATAAAAAATTTCTGTGGGTCCATGGTCAGTTCCTAAGTTGCACGTGTCAAGGAAAATTCTGGAAGGATCTTGGAGTTACTTGGAGGCTGAAGATCTGCACAGAGATCTCAGAAACTGCATAGTGCTGAGAAGACAAAGTTGCAGTTTGGGCCCAGCCAGAATGGAGAGCTGTTGGAAAACAGTGTGGGGCCTTACCAAGTAGAACATAAAAATCCAGAGAATATGTATATATTTGATTCTATAAAACCTTAAAACTAACTTATGGCTAAAGAAATATCATAGACATAGAAAAAGAAAAAATAATATACTGGTAAAATGTATTTCTGGGATATGTGGCAGAGTCAGTCACCTGAATTTACAAAGAATTCATACAAATCAAAAAGAGAAACAACCCAGGAGAATAATGTGCAGAAGATATGAAGAGTTTATTTCCTGAAAAGAAAATGGTCATTAATCATATGAAAAGATATTGTCCCACTCATAATTGAAGTAACTGAGGTAAAAGCAAAAATAAATGACCACTTTCCACTCATCCTTTTGAGAAGTGGGGAAGCTTAACTGATACTCTGCACATGTCAGGGAACAGTAAATTGGTACAACCTTTCTGAAACTCAAATTTCATATGGATAGTTTGATTGGAAGACTTTAAAAGTACTCTTCCATCTCTGAGATGTTACAGTTCCTTATATGCATGATATCAGTTCCCATTAATAATGCAATCTCCAAAAAATGGTCAATTAAAATTGTCCTTCTTATTACAAATTAGATATACTCCTGAAATAACTTATACAGCATACATTTTAACACATCTAACTTTATCTTCTTTTTACTTTTTTTATAATATTGGAGTAAACTATTTTGGAAAGTAATTTAGATTCAGTGCTAATTAGGTAAGTATTGTGAAATAATACTAAAGTTAAGATTCATTTAAGAAGTAATAATTGGCTAGTCAATATATAATATTAATATGCCCAAATTATAACTTATTGGCTCATTATAAAATTAAAAATATCTCAGTATAACATCTTTAACATCCTATATTTAATTTTCTTATAGGACACAAAGACATCTGTGAGAATATACTGAAAGTTAGGAAAACAATATAAAAATTGACAATTTATTTGTTTTCATATTCTTTTTAAAATTGAAAGTAACTTACCCTGGTGCATAGTTGCATATGAAAATTGCTGCATATCTAATACGTCCAATTTTTGAACATGGAGTAACAGCACAACCAACTTTGTAAGACTTGTCCCAAACAAGCTAAAATAAAATTTTCAAGAAAACATGAAATTTAATTCTAAACATTTACTTTGCCATATTATAAACAATACTATATTCAATTCACATAGAACCTTTAATTAACTACACGATTGAAGAAATATGAACTATTCTCCATCTGGGAGCAGATAGAGAATTATCATGGTTTTAGGGAAACATTTATAACACTGTATTTAGAGAAACACTTTAAAAGATTCTAACAGTAAGTGTCCTTAGGATAAAGAGTTTGAGAAATGCTGATCCAGAATAATAGAGCCGAAGAAAGGCCCACCTGCTGAATCAGTTTGCATGTTCTCGGTGGATCTGAGAGTGCTAGAGGAAGATGGAAAGAGAAAAGTTTTCTAAGAATAAAAGTTATAAACAAAGGGGAGAAAAAGAGAGATACTAAGATTATAGAAGGGAAGGAAAAGTGATACAAGAGTAGAGAGTAATTGAATACTATTAGCACTTTTGTTGAAGAAATTCCATTATAAAATAGGGTCTGAACCTTTCATTTAAAAAATGAATAAAGAGGCTTGTTCTTATAAAAGGAAAAACAGGCCTTAAACTGAAGTAATGGTATGAGGATAATTAAAGATATTCCAGAAATTATCTGTATGACTTTAATATTTCTAATAGTCTCAAGTGACAAAAAAGTACATTTTGTTGTGCTCATCTCTGTGGGAGAGAGGGGAACCATTTCTGTTTTATTTTTATTTTTATTCCAAGCCTTATTGGTTTTGAAAATGTGATTCTTAAATAGAGTGATGCAGGAAAAGAACAGAGAATAGAATGTCTGCAACAGTTAAATTAGAATTAGGTCAGATGCAGGCAACAAAAATGTCTAAGATCCTAGGATTAAGGAGTACAAAACATACAGTAGAAGGTTAGGGAGCAGACTGTTAGTTTGCAGAGAGTATGAAGTGACATTAAGGAGACTAGTTTTGATATGAGTAAGGCAATGGAAAACCACTATAACTTTCTAGAATAACAGTAAACAGATCAAATATTTTTGCAACATGATTAATTTGATGAAAGAGATATGAGTTCAACATGAAAAATTTCAAAGATGTAAAGTGTCAGGATGGGTGGGGTAGGACAAAAGGGAGTCTAACTACAACCAATCATAGTGGCTGGACTACAATCAAGATGGCGGCCGAACTATAACCCAGAAGAGATGGCTGACGTCAAACCAGGAACCACCAATGATATGTTGCTGCTTTGTTCACAAGGAACCAATCCCCAGCTCCCACGGAGAGCTGACCCAAAGGTGGGTACCCCCCCACCTTTCCCTGCGCAGCGAGGCTTCTCTGGCCCACCTTTCTCTGGGCCACAGAATCTTGCTGGGAGGCCAAACCCCAATAAAAAGCTTTATACTGCCCAATTTTGTGGCTGACTAGCATTTATTCCTTGGTGGAGCCTAGGAAAACCTGTCATAAAGTTGTACATTAAACATGATATTAGAGTCTACTGAAAGAAAAATAATAATATTTTAAATTAAATGGGAAGTTCACCCTGATACAAATATTTATTGAAGACCTAAATAATGTCAGGTTGTTGTATTGAGAATAAATATATGACAAGATCCCTGCTTTCAGTGTAGAATCACATGTAGATGATTATTAAACAATGTGATGGGTGAAGTAACAAGTGTATGTATGGGAAATAACAAGTGGTTCAATATTTTTGGAGAATAAAGTGTAAGGGTGGAGAGTCGAGTATAAGGGTAGATTGTTAGATATGAAGTAGGGAAATAATACTATTAACTTGCATTTAAATGTTTGAAACCATTAGTTATATTGTAGTATATGTACTGATCTGCGCAAAAAATATCAAGTCTTTAACTTACAGTATATTTATAGCCAATCATTTTAAAATAAATTTTATTTTCCAGTTTCTTCCTTTTCCAGTGTTTATTATGTTTAAAAAAACACCTTTCATCTTTGGTTATGAAGATTAGATTTCCTATATTCAAAAGAATTTTAATTGCAGGGGATAATGAGGGGAAAAGGGGGAAGGGTTTTCAGGAACAGCTATAAAGGACACAGGGACAAAACCAAGGTGGGGTGGGATCAGGGGAGGGAGGTGGGGATGGCCAGGTGGGGGGAAATGGAGACAACTGTACTTGAACAACAATAAAAAAAAATAAAAGAATGTTTCAATTGTATAATTCACATAATAGATGAAATTATAGACCTTTTGAAGACCTAGGACTGATAAGAATTTGATTCTATTAGACGTAATAATTTTACCATTTCAATTTATTTGTAAAACTGAAATGATCAATAAAAACTTAATAGTAAAGCAATTAAGGAGTTCATTGAATTAATAATATAAAAATTAGATACCTGTAGATAATTAGAACAGTTACCAGAACAACTGCCATTTTCAAAGTTATACATTTTTCTCTCTGCATACCAACTTCTGATAGCAAGGCTTGCAGTAAATTGATTTTCAGGGCCGATCCACATATTTTCACCAATACCATTAAATGTAGGATGGACCATTTGTAGTTCTTCTAAATAAATGTTGTGTGTAGATACACACTTTTTCCCCCAGGCTCTCGCAGTCCGTGACAAAGCTACATCCCACGTCTGAAAAAAATGCAAAAGCAAAGAAAACAAAATAGTAACAATGGGTGTTTTTGGCTTGTTTGCTCTATGTTATTTTTCTTGAGTTCTTATAGTAAGATTTAAGGAAAACAATCCTAACTTTGTGCATATGGGTCTTATTTGCGGAATTTCTGTGAGGCAATTTCTTAAAGATAATCATAAATGACACAACTATTTCCTGAAACAAAGGATTATGCATATATTTGTCATTAAAAAGTCAGTGTGTTAGATGATGCAAATGACTGTGATACTTACATGTAGTCTGTTCAGAACTCTACAATACTGTATAATAGTCATGTAGTCTCTTCAGAATATATATTTTTAATCTCGTGCCTTTTATTCATAGTAATATAATAAAATATTCATCTAAGAACTATTTATTGAGCACTGATTCTATGCAAAATATTGTGTTGTGAGGAATAAAACCTGAAGTATAAATTTAGTTCTCTAGGTGCTTACTGTAAGGTAATAACCTGGGATATTTTATATCTGTGCATACACACACACACACACACATACACATATATGTATATGCACACACACATAATAGCTGGTAGTTTATAAATGTTGTGAAAGAGGAACATAAAGTTTTATTATGTTCTCAGAAACGTGAGAAAATTTCATTAGATTGCTACTCCCTGGCCACTCTCTGGAAATATCCACTAATGTGTACTTTTGTCATTATTTAGAGCCTCATTAAGTTCATTGTTAAGGACAAGAACAAAAAGAATGCACATAGAAAAATCAACTAAATAGTAGTAAAACCAGAATGCTAAGTATATGTGTTACAGTATACCTAAAACTAATACTAAGATTTCCTTAGGGTTTTCTCAGTTAATTTCATAGATTATACATATATGAGGGGGATCCAAAAAAAAATCCCTGGAATCTATTTATAAAAAACTGTGTATTTATTCTTACATTTTTAAACTTCGGTCACTTTTTAAGTACTTTACATTTGATGCAATACGCTTATCAAGGTGTTTTATCCACTGCTCCAGTTTTTTAACTACTTGATTTTGATACCTTTTAGTACTTCTGCTGGGTTTTTTTTCCTACCTCTTCAAAGTAAGGCAAAACATTTCCCTTTGTGGACTTCTTTCAGGGGGAAACAAAAAAAAAGTTCCTTAAGGCAAGGTCGGGTGAATAGGAAGGGTGGGGCATGGGGGTCATGCTGTTTTTGGTCAGTACAGTGTAGGCAGGTGCACTTGTAAACCACCCATCATGAAATGGGCAAAGGCATTGAAAGTCTTAAAAAAAAAAATTCAGTGAAGTCCAACGCAGCCTCTCAAAACAATGCTTGCTAGTACACTGATATAGATGGGTTCCTAGAACACTTACCTAAGGGGAGAGCCAGTATGACAAGGGGCATGCACTCCAGAAGATTAAGTCCGGTTTGGGGGGTCCCTCATCATACACAATATAGAAAGTATAGTATAGAAAATATACAGACCAGGCCTTTAGAATACTCTCTCCTACTACTTCCTTCCCCAAAGGTAATTTTTGTTTTAAAAAATGGCTATTTTTAAATTTTTTCCTTGCACCATTGACTGGAAACTTATAGTTTTCAGTTACAGAGATTGTTCCATATTAGCACAATTAGCTCTACTTAACTTTTGCAATCTCTACATAGTATTCCATAGTATTGATAGCATATAATAAATGTTATCATTCTGCTCTTAATGACCTTTTAGATTATTTCTCATTGGCAAACAATGTTCTATGAACCATCCTTTTACCACCTTACTTTGCATATTATTTATACATCACATGCTCACTATGCACCAGTCACTATTCTGTTTTTATGCATGATTTCACCTAATGTCCAGAATAGCCCTATGACATATGCATTATTATTATTTTTTGTTTCACAAAGGAAGTAACTAAAATCAAACAAGCAGTTCACTTGTAGTCACTTATAGCCAATAAATTGTGGAGTCTGAATTTAAACCCAGGAAGTCTAACTCTCAACTCCAAGTATGTATGTATTTTACTTCATTGCTTTCCATGATGCTGTGTAAAATAAGTTATGATATTTACAAATTTCTTTGCTCACCCTGAAATAAAATTACAATTGAAAACAGGTTGATTTTTTTCAACTATATAACAGAGTGTTTTCAACTATAGTCAATACCTTCTTACCAACCTCTTCCTATTTTCCCCACTCCCAGCTCCTGGAAACTTTCTTTTCTACTGTTTCTAAGAGTCAGGCTTTAAAAAATTTTTTTTTAGATTCTAAATATGAGTGATACTATATAGCTTTTGTCTTTGTCTGGCTTATTTAACTTAACATAATGACCTCAAGGTATATTCAAGTTATTGTAAATGGCAGGATTTCTTTCCTGCCTGAATAATATTCATTGTGTATATATACCACATCCTCTTTATCCATTCATGGATAAAGAACAGGGATGGATACTTAGGTTGTTTCTCCATCTTGGCTATTGTAAATAATAGTTCAATGAACTTGGGATTGCAGTAATCTCTTTGATATCCTGTTTTTAATTTCCCTTGGATATGTACCCACAAGTTCAGTTGCTGGATCATATGACAGTTCTGTTTTTTAATTTTTGAGGAACTGTTATGTTTTGTTTTGGGTAGAAATACTATGCTCAACTGAGTATGTTTTGCCAATATTTAACAAAAGTTCACTGTGGGAATTACAATAATTCCATAAGCCAATAGCATATATGATGTCTCTTAATAAACCAGTAAAAAATAACATACTTTAAAGCAATGATAGCTTAATTACACTATTGTTCCAGGCAAAGGGAGATGATGGGAATAAAGTCCAAATTTAGTTGAGGTGCACTTTTTACAAGTTGATACTCAGGAGACACAGCTAAGCAACCTAGAGCTGGTGTCCAGCTGCCAGTGCAAAAATGAAAAAGTCATTTGTTAGTAGAGCGTGCTGCTAGGGTACAATGGTACTGGTGTTGATGGGCACGCTGATCTTCACAGGGCCACTGCGCAGCTTTGGCCACTGCTAGTAAAAGAGTAGCCTTTACTGCAGTCACAGTTAATGTCCCAAAGGTCTTCAAAGAGTTACTTATTTCAGCAAAGAGGGGACTTGCTCAGGCTGAAACTCTATTATGTGTAGACTAAATGTCCCATTCATAGTTGTTCCTTCAGATGTTTTGTACTGGTAAGTTCCAGCAGTGCGCTTCATCAGCTTAACTCCTAAGTGCTTAGCAAAAACCACAAATGAAGTGATGACATCCTGACACATCTTACCTCATTCTTAAGTCAAAACAACTTTACTCTTAGAATAACTTCATTTTTGTCATATACAAGTGGATTTGAAATAATATCAAACCAATACATGACATATTTTCCATAGCAGCTACACCAGTCTACATTGCTCCCAATAGTGCACTTTTTCTCCATAGAAATAGTTCCTTTTTCTCCATATCCTCATCAAGACTTGCTATCGCTTGTCTTTTTGATGATGGCCATTCTAATACCTGTGAGGTGACATCTCACTGCAGTTTTGACTTGCAACCTTAAAAATGGAAATTCTGATACATGCTACAACATAGGTGAACCTTGAACACACTATTGCTAAGTGAAATAAGCCAGTCACAAGAAGAAACACTACATGATTCCTACATGAAGTACTTCAAGTAGTCAAATTCATAGAGATAGGAGGCAGAATGGTGGTAGCTGGAAACCAGAGGAAGGAGGAAACGGGGAGTTAGTGTTTAACAGGACAGAGTTGCAGCTGGGGAAGATGAAAATGTTTAGCAGATGAGTGGTGGTGATGGTGGCACAACGATGTGAATGTGCTTATGCCACAGGATGCTACACTGAAAGGTGGTTAAAAGGGTAAACTTTATGTTATGCACTTTACAACAATAATAAAAACTAATTTTTTTAAGTTTAATAAGAAGGTAGAAAAAATACTAGAAGAAAACAACAGCATGGACATAGGCAGGGGACAGAATTTGTGTTGCAAGATCTTTTTATATTTGGAAGGAGGTTATAGATGTTGATTAACTCTGGATTTTGTAAACTGATATGCATAGTAAAATGTTAAGAGTGACCAATAAAAAATGAAAATAAATGTATGATTTTCAAAGCTCTCAAGGAAAAGTTCAAAGAGACCATAGTGTTACAACAAATTATGCTATTTACAGTTAATATTTACATCCTAGCAAAATCAGTGGAAATATACAGACCAACTTTTAGAAAGAGGAGAAGGGTAAAAATTTAGGCTGGGGCTTTAAACTGTTTCCAATACAATGTTCCTATTAAAATAATCATTTATTAAGATATATATTGCAAGTGCACAAGTGTACTTGCTCTCTATACTTTTACTCTCTATATACTTTCTGTATATTACTCTCTAATTTTCTTTATGTTTGAAATATAATATTTAGAGATTAGAGATACATAACTTATAAAATGTACTATAAGCTATTATGTGTTTATTAACTATCAGAAGGAAGGCTAACCTTCAAACTTAGGAAAAACAGAATTACTCATAAAGGGGGTTGTACATAGCTTAAACTCTCAAATACCCCCAAATACTCTGATTAAATTCAAAACATAAAAATTGGCTTGGAAATAACTATCTTCAGCAACAGTGGTAAATCCTAGTATATTTCTATAAGAAAATATATAAACAGAAGAGGAAACACTGACAATACAAAAGACAAAGAAAATGAACAAGATAGAACCAAAATATGATCAATCAAAACAGCATTTTAAAGTTGACATTAACATGAAGTACCATTTTATAATTTATTAGGTTATCAAATGATTGAAAAATTCATGCCACTGTGGATATGGTAAAAACAAAACATTTATATACTGTTGGTATTTGCTTATTTTGGTACAATCCTTTAGACTAGCAATCACTACATGTCATATAAATTAAAAATAATACATTCTTTATTTATGCCATTTTTGGACTTTGACCTAAGAAACCAATCCAGAAGGAAGAACTGACTCAGGTCTACAGAGAGAGTCCTTGCAATATAATTTATAATGTTAATTGGAAGCTCCTGATTGCCTGATAATAGTTATTTCAGTACATTTTGCAGTCATTTTTAGTGACAATCATGAAGACTCGGTAGCAATACGGAAATAGTTGATGAGGCGCTAAATAGAAATGGGAGCAGGGGTAGGGAGGATGGGAAAGAAGCAAGAAGCATTTCAGGGAACGGAAAATCAGGGTTGGACAAGGGTGATGTGCCCAAAACACTCCCTCGGGGGCAAAATTTAGGGTGGATACCAAAAACTCAATAATCAAGGTAAGTAATATTTTTAAAAGCAAAATCAATGTAAAAACAGCCATGATGAAAAAAAATAAAGTTTTAAATAAAACAAGATCTTTTCACTTGTACCATTTTGAGAGTGCCTCATTTGCATTTCCAATTCAAGCCCAATAGTCCTGTTTAAGTTCATATTGTCTTCACCAATGACATTTTTGTGTTGATTATACATATATATAACTCAACTATATATATAATCCAACTACATATTTTATATATATGATAAAATTCAACTATCAATTTCTCGAATTGAAGCCTCCTTAAATTTTGCACCTCTGGTGAGTGCCTCTATTCACCCTAGGGCCAGCCCTGTGCAAAATCTTGGGAATAAACGAGTTAGAGAGACAGTGGTTTTTATTTCTCGGGTGGATAAACTTTACACATACATATTTTTAAACCCAAACTAAAAGTGCAGTTGCCCGCGATCCTTAAGCCTCAGTGTAGAGGCCCGCACTTTGTGAGGCCGAGGGGGTGCGTCTCACGCAACACCTGCTGTCTGAGAGGTTGGGGCAAACCGCCTCAGGGCCTCACCATGAAGCGCAAGTTCGCCCCTCGGGGCATGGCGTTGCCTCGGAGCTCATTGTGGAGGTTCACGTACTCATTGATGAACCTCACGTCCTCTTCGTGCGGCAAGAAAGTCGCGCTCAGGCCAGAAGCCAGCAGTAGCAGGCAGAGCTCACAGAGCCACAGCTTCAAATCGCTCGCTCGCTTCTTAGGCAGCGAACGGACGTACCAGTCCAGTGCAAACGAACTTGGAGCCTCCATGGTCCACCGGCCGCAGACAGCCAGTGCACACGTGCCCGCCCTCCCGGTGACGGGCTAACCTACAGGTCTGGCCCCGCCCCGTCCCGCCCCGCCGGGGCAGGAGGGGAAAGGGTGAGGGTAAGAGTGGCCTGTATCCTAGGAAAAGGTGGTCCTAGCTGCTGGCCGGTTGAACTTAAGGGAGGGTGAGTCAAATGACTGTAGGCTCTTCACTAAACTAATTAATGTAGTTGGTTATTATCCAGGTTGATTTCTGATACCAACTGATGCGTCATCATTTAAGCCCTCTTTACAGTAAATGTCAATTGCTGAATAATTAACATGTCTGAGGAACCTTCTAACTATGCAAGGATAGATGATCATTCTTCCGTGATTTTGTTGAATATAATTATTTTTTCATTCTTACCTGTTGAGTTGGGAATTTAATGGAGGATGCATCCTTTATTTTCATCATGGACTGAAAAATATCTTTTGTTTAGTGTTTTAATGATTCTTTGTGGGAGATCACAAAATAAATGGAAGATTGAAAAGCTCGACATTAGGGGTTGAACTAGGGATTGTCATATTCTCATAAGCTTGAAATATTTACATATTTTCTCTCATCAGCACTTTATAGACAGCCTGGAATATCAATAGTAATCTTCTCTGACAATTTGTCCAGTGCACATTAGGTAAGAACTTATTTTTTGTTTTCATTTCTCTTTTCAGACAAAACTGACTAGTGCTCTAGCAGTTTTAGCCTGTGCTTTTTACCTCCAAACATTTTTCTTTCAAAAACTTCCTTTGAAGAGTATAAATTCTAGGCACAAAATAAAAGCACATACTTGTTTAGGAGGTGGGTACCATTTGTATGTAATACATTGTGTTTGCTAGAATTAAGGAGATATTCAAAATCATTGACACAAGGGCAGAATTTTACCACAAAGAAAGCATTGTTAACCGCTTGGCCAAAATGTCTGAAAAGAAATGTGCCTTTAAAAATTATCTATGGTGTACACAATTGAAACCAATATACCTCAAAAGATGGTTTCATTCAAGTATTTAGTCATTTAGTAAATATTTATTACTAGGCAATATATTACAGGGTTGAGAAAGACTGTAGGATGAGACATCCTGCTCCAAGTAGCTTAGGTTTAGAGAACTAGAAAATTGGTAACTATTATACCATGTGAAAAATAAAAAGCCTTTCTGGAAAATGTGACATCAAGAAAGCAAATGATACAAGTAGGTGAAATAGTGCATTCTAAATAAAGGAAAAAACATGTAATAGTTTTTCCAGGAAAGTAGAAAAGGTTAAGAGTGCTTTACTATGATCAGAGCCTGCTTTAGGGGTGAAGATGGCAAGTGCTGAAATGCAATTCCTTTATTATGTTGATAGTGTTCTTAGATTATGAAAATTGCTTTAGTAAAGCATGAGATAAACAGAATAATGCAATCTTAGACTACAAAGAAATTTTAGACACTTTTACTAGTCCCGTGTAGTAGACATATTCTCTGACACATCATTGATAGGTGATCATTATATCCTCTGCTTAAAACATTGCACTGACAATGAAGTCACCATCTCTCATGCAGGCCATTTCAATGCTACACACCTCACTAGACAAGTATTTCTTTAGGACCCCCTTTGCGTCAGAGCTACAACTGCTGGACAAGCTGGATATTTCTATCCACATGAGGCTTTCAGTTAAAGGTGTTCTGGACCAATCATCAAGCAATTATAATACAAAGTAGTAAATGCTAAATTTATTTCAAAAATCCTTGCTATGGGTCAGGTGCTATTTTATTTTATTTATTTTATTGGAAATATACATAATAAAATTTACCATTTAAACCACATTTAGTGTAAAATTCATTGGCAGTTATGCTTGGAAAATATCAACTCATTTGAAAAACAAAACCCTTAAGAAACAGATATTATTGTGTTCATTTTACAGATGGAAAAACTGAGAAAAAGTGGAAATGTTAATGGGGGACCCGAGTCAGGGACTCCCCATCCACCTCCATTTTTGTCTCACTAGCAAGAGAGGAATTCAAAGGAAAGACAAACTCATATAGTGGAAATGACACAGCAAGTTTCCTTATGAAACACGTATGAGCACAAAGCTGCAAGCAGGCACCCAGCTGGTCTGAATGCCCTGCATACAGAGGAAATAAAGTTGTTCCAT
The DNA here is from genome assembly GCF_004126475.2 of Phyllostomus discolor. Lineage (NCBI taxonomy): Eukaryota > Metazoa > Chordata > Mammalia > Chiroptera > Phyllostomidae > Phyllostomus > Phyllostomus discolor. Next base: position 145,731,322 of record NC_040904.2, read on the forward strand.
ACACTTGAGCTGAGGCTATAAATGGGCGCTCAGCTGTATGAGCGTTCAGGGGTTATATACTTTACTCAATTTTTAGGTTCCCCATCCTTCACCTTCTAAACCTTGGGAATAATATACAGCTACAAAGCCTTTCTTTCTCAGCTAGTAAAGACTCTTTGTATTAGTGAAATTGCTACAGAGGCTCCCTTCCCAGCAAAGAGTCTCCAGGACTCCCCTCCTCCTGTGTTAACTCCCACTTGTGATGTCTGGAACCGGTGGCAGTCTTACTGGACCGGGCTCAGGACTGCTGAGTCAGTGGGTGAGACACGTCTCTCTCCTCCTCCCTGCCTTAGTTTATTACCTATCCTACCAACAGGGAGAGATGAACTTACTGTATTAAAATATAATGTGCCATTCATGCATGCTTAAGAAAAATTTAAAATTACTAAGAAAATGTATAGCATCATTAGAAAAATAAATGAAGGAGTTGAACAGAGACAAAAAAAACCCAAAATAATGTGGTGAAAGGTAGTTTCAGGAGCTACCCAACAGTTTGTCTCTATCCCAAAGTCAAAACCATAAAATCAAATATAAATAAAAAATCAAATCTGGGAATATTTATATGAAATATTGACCCCTAAATTATCATTACTCTAATATTCTTGAGCTCAATATTTATTCAGTAAGGTAATAAGTATGCAGCAATTCCTAGACATCTTTTCTAAAAGGACAGTATTATTCTCCCAGAATATCTTAATATCTCCTAAAAATATATTTATAAATCTGAGTTCAGTTTATGAAAATGTGTTTAAGTCTACTAGTAGTTCAAGAAATAAAAAGTAATAGCATTTACCTCACAGAATTATTGAGAGGATTATTATATGTGAAGCACTTCGTGCTTGGCATATTGAAAACATTACTTACTATTAGGTATTTTTAAGTTAATGATGTTAATAAACATAATAAATTACACCTCACTTTCATTTATATTGACAAGAATGAAAATACATTTTTAACACAGCATTTTGCCAGACATATTATGCATTCTCAATACATACTTCCTGAATTATTCTTATGACAACCAGCACTCTCACTAGCTGCAAGGAGTAAACCCAGTGTGTACAACTCCAGCTGAGTTCCTTGTGTTTTTGACTGGGGAGCACACTTTGCTGAGGGGAAATGGGAGTTCCACAGGGAGTGGTGATTATGGTATTTATTTGTTTCCTTTGCTGCAGGGTGTCAGTCTGGGCAGATTTAAGCAGATTATATTACCTAGTTTTAATGAAGCCAAGCACCACAAAATAATCACGCCTTGCAAAAATAGTTGAAAAGATATTGCAGATTGTAGTTGTACAGGTGCAAGTACAAGCAAACAATATCAATCATTTGATCATCATTTTCCTGGCATAAATGTTTATTTCACACTTATTTTAAAATTCATCTCCTGTCATCTTTTTAGGTTTACTTTTTGCATATTTTGCTCTCTTATAAAAATATAAAGAATACATGTGATTAATGCTACATAGATACTTTAGGTTCAAAGTTAGGGTTACCAACTTCCTGGTTTGTTTAGGGAATGCCTTGGGTTTACTGTGTTTTCTTATGGTCTGGGAAACCCCTCAGTCCTAGGCAAATCAAGGCTGTAAGTCACTCAGCAATATTTTTTAACTGATAGGGGTGCATAAAAAATTACAGGGAAGAATATGTACTAGAGAGAGGAGAGAAAGAAAAATATATATGTGAGACAGAAACACTGACTGTGTCCTGTAGGTGCCTGTACACTGAGGTTCAAACCCACAATGTAGATATGTGCCCTGACTGGGAATCAACTGCAACCTTTTGGTGTGTGGGACAGTGCTCCAACCAGCTGGGCCACCTGGCCAGAGCTACAGGAATTGTATTAAACCATCTCTTCACCATCCTTCATAAGTGTTAAGAATGGGATAAGTCAGGCCCAGCTAAGACTGACAAGTCTGATCTCTTAATCTCCAAGCAATTAGGCAATTTCTGGGAATTTCAACCACAGTCTAGTAGGACAAAAGGGTCTCTAGAAAATTGCACTGCCCAGACCCTGAGTTAACTGCCTTCCTTTATTTGAAAAGGTGAAACCCAGAACACTTTGTCTAATAAAGCCAATGTGAATGAAATAGGAGGGTTACTTACAGTGACTACTAAGAATAAGATCTCTTCAGAATAAAAGGATTCCAAGTGACACCAGGCCTCCCAAGATATCCTGTTAACCTGTCAAGGGTCTGTCATTATGATCACAAGAAATAGGGAAGGTAGATATCTCCTTGGTCCAAATTTTTCTCTTTTTGCTAGGGAAGGGAAATTCTGTTACAGAACACAACAAGGGGGACCCAGGACGATATACTATTATTGAAAGAAGGCCCTGGGTCCATTATGTCCGCCGCCCTAGGAAAGACATTTCTCAATGCCAGAGATTCGTGAAAAGGAAAGGAAATGTTTATTTAATGCTATACTAACTTAAAGTAGTGACCTAATGTCTTTATCAAAAAAATCCTAAAGTCCCTAAAAACATCCACAAACACACAGTCCTTCCTTCCTTCCCCCTTTGCCCAGTCCAGAGTACCGTATCTCAGGAAAGGAAATAGAAGTTCATGGCACCAGGTGGTGGTTCCCCCTTCTAAAGCTGCGGGGGGGGGGGGGTCCCCACTCTGGCAAAGGCACGTGGTCCTCTCTCCCAGGGCCATGGGAGTCCCCACTCTGTCAAGGCTGCGTGGTTCTCTCTCTCTCAGGGCTGCACATGGTTCTCCTTCTCAGGGCTGCGCATGGCTCTCCTCCTTAAAGCAGCATGGTTCTCCTTCAGGGCTGCCGCGTGGTTCTCCCCCAATGGCTGCCGTGTCTGGGTTTAAATCCCCCGCGCCAATCTTCTTCTGCAGCCCCATTTCCGACTCCTCCCATACTCGGCTTCACATGCCGGAACTCGTATCCTTCCAGCTTTACTGGGCTGCCATCATGAGTCTGGGCAGGTGTGGTCCCATGTCCTGGAGCCAACCCTCTCTGAGCTCCCACGCAGGCGCTGTAACTCAGGGGACTCGCCCCCCCAGTTACATCTGGGTGGGGAAGTTACTTCCATTCCTCTGGCTTAGAGCTGATCACAGCTACTTAACATATCTGTGCAACCAGTCAAAGGTTATAGATATGCCAAATGACCACACTAGAGCTTAGCTGCAAGGCTGTTGCTATGCTAAACAGCTCTCAATGGCCCTGCTCCATTTGTCCCTTCCCCCAACCCACACCCTGGGGTGGGGGATGGAAACATCTTAAAATCTCCTGGACACCTTAAGTTCTGGACCCCATTTCAAATGCCTATTTGGGGCCCCCCTCTTGGCTGCACCCTGTAACAATTCCACTGGTAAGGCAGAGGCCCCCCACCTACCCAACCTCTGCTCACAGCTTTGGAGTAAGTAGAACTCTCTGCAAATAGACACCCCATTTTTTCAGAACTGTCACTTCTAGCACATTCCTGTAGCAGGGTCAATTTAATACTCTGACACATATTTCTTCAAATCAGAGAATATAATCTGTAGAATTCTTAAAGGAAACTACTGGCATATAAGAAAAATATCTAACATCTGCAATGTTTAGTTCTGTAGGTCTATTGTAACTAAAAGGACTATTTAAAATATTACAGAATGGGACTATTGGTGCATATAAAATTGTAATTTCAAATGCATAACCTAAAAGGTTTTTTAACTGCTGTCCTTCTTCTATACTACAATACACCTTTTGAATTATAACCAACCATTAAATTTAGATAACAGGCAAGAGTGTAGAAGTTTTAATAATTAAACTGGTGAGACTTACATTTAGCCATAAACTATTTCTTTATTGTCATTTCTAAGAAGTTTTTTTGTACAGAAATTAAAACATTCTCAGAAGAACACAAATGAGGCACAGTAGATCACATGCTCTCCACTGAAGTGCTTTCTCCTGAAGTGCTTTCCCCTGAGGATTCCAGTTCGGATATTCTGTCAATAAAATACAACAGTTAAGAGATCAATTTCATTTCAAGGGAACGAACTTTTTAAATTAATACTCAAATTTTTGATACATACTCCGAGTTTCATCACGTTCTTTATTTCCTACAATAGAAAAAAATATAAAATTAAAAGCATTTATTTGCTTTTCTGGCTTTTAGAATAAGATAATCAACTTAGGGGGTAAAATGGCTTTTTAACTTAAGAAAATGAAAGCTTCCTCCCCAAATCCCATTGTACTTAAAAATCTGTATGATGCTCCCTGCCAACAATGTCATGTCTACAAGTGTTTCTAGAATGCCTCTCATGTTGAAGGCATGAAAGTCAAACACAGACTAAACTGTGTGACTTGGCCTTGCCACTCTGGTTTACCCATTTAAAATCCCTGCAAAAGGTAGTTTTTCATGCTGAATTTTTGGTGCCCAGAGCCTTCCATCAAATATTTCACTCATTTCTGTAGTGGCCCTTGCTCCAAATTTTGCTCTACATCTTTTCCTCATCAAATATTTCTCTCCTATTTACCATTCTATCAGTGATCTGCAATTTGTTAGGCTTTCATTAATTTAATTTTATTTTTTAAATTTGTTTCTTCATTTTTTTAGTGCCTATTATGTATTTAGCATGGTTCTGGCCTTTGGATATGGATGTAATGGTTATCAGGAGAAATAAAGCTCGCCTAACAAAAAAATAGAGAAGAAAATCTATCACAAATTTAAAAATTGACTAAATGTATAAAAATGAGTAAAAAGGGTCATTTCAGAGCATGATTAGTGCTATGAAGAAAATAAACTGGGCCAGCCCTGGCTGGTGTGGCCCAGTTGGTTGGAACATTGTCCTGTAACCAAAGGATTGCAGGTTCGATTCCTGGTCAGGGCACATAAAATCCTGGGTTTGGCACATATGAGAGGCAGCTGATTGATGCTTCTCTCTCAAATCAGTGTTTCTCTCTGTCCCTTCACCTCTCTCTAAAAAGTAATGAAACATTGTCCTTGGAAATGGATTAAATACTAATAAATAAAGAAATCAGGCCAAAGATAAAAAATAATGAGGAACTTAACTGAAATAATAACTAAAATTTAATAAGAACTTACTTAATTTACTCAGATCACTGTGTGTGATTTATCATACTCAAATGCTCTTAATCATTTCCTGAGTTAAGCCATCTTACTCCAAGGCCTATACTTTTATCTATTAAGCTATATATCCTCTGTCTCAAAAAGGAAGTCTACAAAACTAGAAGCTGGCATTCATAGAAACTGAGCAGCAATAACAATGAGAGAGAGAGAGAGAGACCACAAATCAAAAATCATAGGACATACATAATTGTAGCAAATAGAGCAGTTAAAAATGTAAGAGATCTTTGTTAAAACTTGTATAAAACAGAAATTTGCTAATTTTGCCACCAAAGCTTAATATCATATAACATTTAACAAAGTTACAACAGTGCTTTAAAATGTACAAACACATACAACCCAGAACAAGATTGTTTTACAGAAAACTCCCAAACATTCAAAACATAATCAGAATCTTTTACAAACTGTAACCAAAATATTAAAAGAGTTTACACTTCCAATTTTCAACTTTTTTTATGAGGCTATTTCAAGCTTGAAGTCAAAATCATATGAGAAGTGAGGATGGAAAATTTCAGGCAAGTGATGTATCTAAAATTAAAATGAAAACATTAAGTAAAATATTAACAAGAATCTAACCACCTATAAAAGAAATCTTATGACCAATTTGGATTTATTATGAGACTCAAAAATGAGTTTTAAGTTGGATTTCTAGGACATAACTTTTAGTATCTATATGACAATATAAATCGAACTGTTAAAGTTGTATGTATTAAATATATGTATAGCTTTTGCATGTCAATCATACCTCAATAAAGTTGTTTAAAAAAGTAAGAGCAAGGGAAACAATAAACTAAATGGAAACAGGATGTGATAAAAGATTTAAAAAATTAAAAACTACCCTGTATGTATCTCTTTACAAAAATTTGAAAATATTACTGAATTGAACAAGTTTGTTTCTAAAAATCGTATCTACTCAAGAGGAATTGAAAGTACAAAAAGTAAATTAAAAAAAATAAAATTACAAAGTACTACTTCCAAAACAATTTCCAAAAAGAAAGAAGAAAGAAAGAAATCCTTTGGTGTAGTTTACAACATTAAAACATTAAAGGAAAAAATTTGGAATCATTTCATGAGATGCAAAAAATAATCTGATAAAATTAAATACTCATGTAAGATGAAAGCTCAAAGCAAAATAAGGAAAAGAGAAAACTACCATCACCTGGTGGAACATCATCCTTAAAGTCAGGAATGAGAGAACGGTGTCACTATTCCTTTATCTCCAATATTACACTGGAAGATTCACTATTAATGTTAGTAAAGTAAGTGACTAATATAAAGGTTAGATGACTGAACAAACTTACATTTATTTTTTAAAAGATTTTATTTATTTATTTTTAGAGAGGGAAGGGAGGGAGAAAGAGAGAGAGAGAAACATCAATGTGTGGTTGCTGGGGGCCGTGGCCTGCAACCCAGGCATGTGCCCTGACTGGGAATCGAACCTGCAATGCTTTGGTTTGCAGACCGTACTCAATCCATTGAGCTATGCCAGCCAGGGCCAAACTTACATTTCTTATAGAGAACATTAGAAAATCCAACAAGATGAACAAACTATTAATAAAATAATTATGTAAGATTCTTCCATAGCAGACTAATGTGAAAATAATTTATCTTTCTATAAATCAACAAAAATCAATTAGGAAATATAATTTTAAAATACCATTTTAATAGCAACAAATACATGTTACTAAGGAATCTAATTTGATCTGCGAGGCCTTTACTGAGGAAATTTCAAAAACTTAACTGAAAAATGTTTAAAAACCCAAATAAACAATCTTCATTAATATAGCCAATGCCGTAAAGATGTTATTGTATTTTTTGGACTATAAGACATACTCCCCACCCCCCCCAAATTTGGGAGGAATAATGGTTGTTAATGCTGCTGTTGAGTTCTGTTTACATTTACATTGGTGAAATATTATGTTATTTATGTTATTAAATATTTTACCACATTTTTTGCTTCAAATTTCCCCCCTAATCTCCTCCTCTAAAACCTAGGTGCATCTTATGGTCCCCAAAATACAGCAATTTTTCTTAAATTTATCTATAAAGTAAATGTAATGCCAACCAAAATTTCAAGGTCTTCCGGGCAATTGATAAACTTATCGTAACATCAATTTGTAAGAACAAAGGGCCAAGAATTGCCAAATAATTTTTGGAAAAGAAACAAGTTGGAAGAGGACCTACCAGGTCTTAAAGTTTATCGAAGCCTTTGCAGCTTGTGCAGTACAGAGTCAGATTTTCTTCAATTGCAGTAAGAAACAATTGAGAAATCTTAAGAAAAGATGGTATTTGATCTGATTTTCTTTCTTAGAGACTTGTCAATTCTTGCTTAAGTCTCAGTAATGAAATCGTTTGTGACAGACAGAAGTTGTCGTCAAGCACAGCTAGAAAATTCAAATAAAACACAACAAAACAAAGTTTAAGAGAATCAGAGACTTAAAGCAGCAAAGACTGGAGGCTGAAGATTTCAGGACAGAAGGTCCATGGAGAGGTGGGCTGAGGTTATGAATGGTGCTTTTTTTCTGGGGCCATTTTTTAAATTCTGGGCCCAGGTTTAGGGCTGAAAATATGGACTTGGCTCTAGAAGAGGCTAATTTTGGGGGAAAAGAGAAACTAGTAGGGCTTTTGTTGGTGCGAGGCTGAGAGAGAGAAAATTGAAGAATTGAGTAGGTCAAGATTCTGGTGAGTGGTAGAGGTGAAGGAAATAAGCTGGTGAGTATCCATTTTGTACTTAAGCTATTTTAATTTTGATTCTGTGAGTGACAGGAGGTTAGAATGCTAGGCTGAAAGCCTTTGGAAACAAAAGCGGACTTTTTAGTGATTCCAGTGTGCTAATGTAAAAATAGATTGGAGTTTAGAAGCCACCAGGGAAGGGCCACAGTGAATACACTGGACTCTCCGTGAAAGCCCTAGAAGTCTACACCCTCAGAACAGGGAAGAGTAAACAGAGGTAGACCAAGCTTCACCTAAATTCTAATCCAGCCTTGACTAAACTGTGTTTGGATTCAGCTGAACAACCCCAAGTCCATCTGTTCAGCAGAGGAAAAGGAAGACTTTTCTGTAGTTTGTTTTACACATGTTAGGTATTTAATAAAAAGAGTCATACCAAGTGTTTCTGCAACACACTGCTGTGAAACAGACTTCCAAACTTAATGGCTTAAAACAAAACCAGTTCATTACTTCTCACAATTACGTGGATCAGGTGGCTCTACTCAGCAATTTCTCTGTCACATGTAGTGTCATCAGGATTCAATGACATGGCTGCATTTCACTGGAATTCAGTTGGGGCTGAAACAGAAAGGTGGCCTCTCCTCTTCCAGGGCCTTTCCTTATGTGATCTCTTGAGCAGGAGAACACGGATTTCTCCATATGCTGGGGAGCTTCCCAGAGAGCAAAAGTCAAAGCTGCCAGGTCTCTGAAAACCCAGGCCCAGAACTGGTATAACATTAAGTCCCTTATTCAGGGGGAGGAGAAATAAGCTCCATTCCTTGATGGGCATAGAGGTGTGCTTGTAAAGTAAGGGGAGGAGTTGGTGGTGGCCATCTTTAAAGGCAATGTACCACAGTAAGAAACAGCCTATTACCAAAACTAGGAGAAAACAAAACAATCTTGAAAGTAGAAGCAGACTCACAGGTGATTTGGACGCTGGAGATTTTAGAAAGAGGTTGGAGTGTCTGAACATGGTGATGTCAAAGAGAGGGTAACAAAAAATACAGGACAGAGAGGGAAGAGTCAGATCATGCTTGTGCTTGGCAGCTACGTGGTATAGAGTCAGATACTTCAACTGAAGTAAAAAGCAATTGAGAAATTTTAAGAAAAGAAGGTATTTGATCTGATTTTCTTTGTGTAAACAGTTTGAAGTAGAGTACAAACAGAAATAGGAGACTGTACTAGTTCAGAGAGAAATGACAATGGCTTGGACACTGGGCAGGAAGGAAAAGTGAAAAAAAAAGTGCATCATTATTATCTTTATATGTCTTTGACTAGAAAACATTAGTTTCCAGTTGCATTATGCATAATGCATTAATAATGCAATAAGTTTACTTGTTGTTTATTTTTTATTCTTACCCCAGGAATTTTCTTTTTATTGCTTTTAGAGAGAAAGGGAGAGAGGTGAGGGAAGGAAAGGGAAAAAGAATAGGGGAGAGAGAAACATCAATTGGTTGCCACTCATATGTGCCCTGACCAGGGACCAAACCCACAGTCAGGCATATGCCCTCACTCGGAATCAAACCTTTGATCTGGTTTGTGGGATAATGCCCAGCTAACTGAGCCACACTGGCCAGGATCAATATGTTTATTTTTTAAATTGTTTTAAGGTAATCTGGAATTAGAGATACCATACTTCTTCAACTGAAGTATAACATGGATATGGAAATATACATATCTCCTGGGAAGTTTGATGAATTATCACAAAGTGAATATAACCTTCTGGTATCCTCTTGTGATTACTAACTCCTATTTCCTTTAAAGGTAAGGTCAGGATAAGGAGCTATCCTGACTCCACACGTAGATTTCTTTTCCCTGATTTTGAACTTTATGTACGTGAAATCACCTGATATGCTTTTATTTGGTGTCTTTCTTGTTTTGTGGCATCACAACTTTCTTTTTAACCATTTCTAAATCACCTATCCCCTTTACCCATTTCACTTTATCCTCAATCAAAGGATTTATACACTTATCCTTAAAAATATCTTTCTTTTGAGAACCAAAAGGCTAATGATAGAAGAGAAACATTCATTTTAAATCACAATTAATTTGGACATTAATTAACGTATGACTTCTGAGTGAGTCACTATTTTAATAATAATTAATAAGAGGAGAAGAATGGAGGCAAATGCTAATAAACATTTCAACTGGTATTTGTTTGTATACTAGCAAATATATACTGTGTAGCAGCAGGCTTGACCAAATTTATACTCACTTCTTTCTGTCCTTTAGCCTGAGAGGGAGAACATTCGGTGAAGAAGGGAGAGATTATCTGAGGTTAAATATAATTTATGACAAATGATTTATGTCATCATATAGCAGCAGTCAAATCCTGTACACAACTTTGTAAACTTGAGGAGAGCTAAGTTTTTGCTTTCTAAATAGAATGTTACAATTATTTTTTCCCTTTTTTGCTTACGGCAGAGCTTGTTTTCGCAGATTTCTCCTCCACACATAGAGCAGGGCGCTCCTCTTTTATAAGGATATGTATTTATATAATTTCCTCTGTAAACAAAGAGAAACATTGAGTAGCCAAATGGCTATTTATTACTCTAATTTTGTTCATTTGTTTCTGTAAGTTTTGTGATTTCTCATTAAATGATGAATTTTGAAAGGAAAATAACTTTTGTCCTAATTTTATGCTTATTTATTTTGTAAAAAGAAACTTTAAACTGTTCTTCACAGCATATTCATAAAAGTAAGTTATAGTCTTTTAAAATATTTCTTTATTAATTTTTTAAAATTTATTTTTACTGTTTTTCACATACAGTTGTCTCCATTTTCCCCAATCTCCTACCCTCCCCGGCCCACCCACCCCCTTCTCCCACCCTCAATCCCATCCCCCTTTGGCTTCGTCCATGGTCCCTTAAACATGTTCCTTGATGACTTTTCCCCTTATTTCCCCCATTATCTCCTTTGCCCCCTCCCCTCTGGTTACCATCAGTTTGTTCTTTATTTCAGTCTTTCTGGTTCTATTTTGCTTGTTGGTTTTGTTGATCAGGTTCTGCTTATAAGTGATACCATATGGTATTTGTCTTTCACTGTCTGGCTTATTTCACTTAGCATAATGCTCTCCAGTTCCATGAATGCTGTCACAAAGGGTAGGAGCTCCTTCTTTCTTTCTGCTGCATGGTGTTCCTTTGTGCAAATGTACCATAGCTTTTTTATCCATTCGTTTACTGATGGGTACCTAGGTTGCTTCCAACACTTAGCTATTGTAAATTGCACGTCTATGAACATTGGGATGCATAGATTCTTTTGAATTGGTGTTTCAGGTTTCTTAGGGTATAATCCCAGCAGTGGAATTACCAGGTCAAAAGGCAGTTCCATTTTTAGTTTTCTGAGGAAATCCCATACTGTTTTCTACAGTGGCTGCACCAGTCTGCATTCCCACCAACAGTGTAGTAGAGTCCCCTTTTCTCAGCAGTCTCTCCAGCACTTGTTGTTTGTTGCTTTGTTTATGATGGCCATTCTGACCGATGTGACATGGTATCTCATTGTGGTTTTAATTTGCATCTCTCTAATTGCTAGTGATGCTAAGCATCCTTTCATATGACTCTGGGCCCTCTGTATGTCTTCCTTGGAGAAATGTCTGTTCAAGTCCTTTGCCCATTTCTTAATTGGATTGTTTGTCTTCCTGGAGGGGAGTTGTGTGAGTTCTTTATATATTTTTGAGATCAAACCCTTGTCTGAGTTATCATTTGAAAATATATTTTCCTGTATGGTTGGTTCCCTTTTCATTTTGCTGACATTTTCTTTAACTGTGCATATGCTCTTTATTTTGTGAAGTCCCATTTGTTTATTCTTTCTGTTACGTCTCTTGCTCTAGGGGATATATCAGTGAAAATATTGCTGCATGGAATATCAGAGATTTTCCTGTCCGTGTTCTTCTATGGGACTTTAATGGTTGTTTTTACTTATATTTAGGTCTTTTTATTCACCTTGAGTTTATTTTTGTGTGTGGTAGAAGTTGGTGGTCGTTTCATTTTTTTGCACATAGCTGTCCAGATCTCCCAACATCATTTATTGAAGGGGCTACTTTTACTTTGTTTTATGCTTCTGCTCACTTTGTGAAATATTAATTGACCATAGAGACTTGGGTTTGTTTCTGGACTCTCTATTCTGTTCCATTGATCTATGTGTCTGTTCAAAATGGCCAGTAATCAAAATGGCCAGTACTAGACCATTTTGATTACTGTGGCCTGGTAATATAGCTTGATGTCAGGTATGTTCATCCTCCTACTTTATTCTTCTTTCTCAAAGTTTCTGCAGCTATTCCAGGTTGTTTATGGTTCCATATAAATTTTTGAAATGTTTGTTCTATACCTGTGAAATATGTCATTGGTATTTTAATAGGGATTACATTGAATCTATAAATTGCTTTGGATAGTATGGGCATTTTGATGATGTTAATTCTTCCAGTCCATGTACCTGGTATATGCTTCCATTTATTTGTGTCTTCCTTAATTTCTTTCTTTAGTGTTGTGTAGAATTCTGAGTACAGATCTTTTGCTTCCTTGGTTAGGTTCATTCCTAGGTACTTTATTTTTCTTGTTGCTATAGGAAATGGAATTTTTCTCCCCGGATTTCTGTTTCCGATATTTCATTGTTGCTGTACAAACATGCTTTTGATTTCTGAATATTGACTTTGTACCCTCCTTATTTATTTTTTTGAAAAAGAGAGAGGAAGTGAGGGGTAGTGAGAGACACACACATCAATTTGTTTTTCATGTATTTATTCCTTGACTCTCTTATAGGTCCTGACCAGGGATCGAACCTGCAACCTTGGCATGCCTGGAAAATGCTCTAACCAACTGAACTACTTGGCCAGGGTTTTATATTCTTGAATATTCTATAGAACACAAATTAGATGTGAACCCAGTGTAATTATGTATGTAACAGACACAGATTTCATTTTTGTTGTAAAACACTAGGACTATCTCTTTATTTTGTAAATGAAATAGGCAAAAATTAAATTGCAAGTGGAAACACAATACGATAGTCCTTATCTAGTTCTGTTTGATGGTGTACCAAATAATGGTACCATTTGGTCAACCATTTGGCAGATATTATGCCTGCTTTTCAATAATATAAGCTACTACATTCTAACAAACTTGCCTTTTTTTCATCTCTGTGTCTGTGGAATATTTTAAAAAGTGTTACTTAGGGTACACAAAGCAAAACATTAGTGACATTATCAGTATTCCATTAAAGAGTAAACCACAATTCATTTATCCATTCATCTGTTGATGGACATTTGGGCTGTTCCAGTTTTTTGCTGTTACATACAATACTATTATGCACCTTTAAACATTTATATGTCTTTTTATGGGCATACATTTTCATAATACATATTTAATACTGGAATAAATAGATCAAGTGATTAGTACATATTTAAGTTTTTGAGAACTTGCCATACTGTTTTTACAAAATAGTTGTGACACTATATACTTTTGCCAGCTGTGGTTGAGAATTCCACTTCTTTCACATCTTCCTCTGGATCTGGAATGGCCAGTCTTTAGCCATTGCTACACATTGTTGTGTAGCAGTATTCACTGTGCTTTTAATTTGTATTTCCCTAAATGATTAATGATATTGAGGTTTTTATCATTGCGTATTTGCCATCTGCATATTTCCTTTATTAACCTTTTATTCATTTTTATTGTTTTAAGTATTTCTCATATAGAGTTGTGATAGTTCCTCCTATATTCGTACTACAAGTCTTCTGTCTGATATGTTTTGCAAAGACTTTATTCTAGTCTGTAGCTTATCTTTTTATTCTCTTATCACTGCCTTTGAATAAATTTAATCTTTTTAGATGCCTCCATCTTGACTGGAAGCCAAATAGCTGTAATTTTTAATTTTAATGTAATCCAACTTGTAAATTTGTTTTCTATGGATCATGTTTTTGGTGTGGTAGCCAAAAATTTTTGACTCTTAAGGTCACAGAGTTTTCATCCATGTTTTCTTCCACAAATTTTATAGATTAGGTTTTACATTTAGGTCTAAAATCTGTTGTGAGTTATTTTTGTATGTTGTATTTTGTGTAGATTCAAGTTTACTTTTGTTTTTTGTAAGTGGATGACATATTGTTCCAGTAGCATTTGTTGAAAAAATCTGTTTTCCACTGCATTGCCTTTGTGCATGTATGAGAAATCATATATGGTCAACCATGTGTGGGTTTATTTTTGGTCTCCTTATTCTGTCCACCAATCTGTCTGTCTAACTTTATGTCAATATCACAATGTTGTGATTATTCTAGCTATAATAATTCTTGAAAACAATAGTGTCAGTTCTTCCAATCTGTTCTTTTTCTTAGTTGTTTTGGCTGTTCTAAGTTCTTTGCATTTCCATATGAATTTTAGAATCAACATTTGTCAACTTTTATGATAAACACATGCCAGGACATTTATTGGTATTGTACTGAATTTATAGGTCAATTTATTGAAAAATTACATCTTAACAATATTGAGTCTTTTATCCTATTAACTGGGTCTATCTCTTTATTTATTTGTGTATGTGTTAATTTCTCTCATGAATATTATGTAATTTTCATCTTATAAGCCCTTCATATCTACTGCCAGATTTATCTGTAGATAATTTATTGTTTTTGATGCTATTATAAATGGTATTATCATTTTATTTCAATTTATGATTGTTTGTTGATAGATTATGGGCATGTAATTGCATTTTGTATTTTGATCTTGTATCCTGAAAAATTTCTAAACTTACTAATTAGTTCTAGAAGAGTTTTCATAGATTCAGTTGGATTTTCGATATAGATTTATAGGTCAGCAGTCAGCAAAGTATGGTCCCTAAGCTAAACCTGTCTTGTGGTCTGTTTTTGTGGATTGTGAGCTAAGAATTGATTTTTTATATTTTAAAGGGTTATTTAAAATAATAAAAAAACACAAAGATTAATGTGTAACAGAATGCATGTGTTCTGCAAAGCCTAACACTTTTACTATCTGTACTTTACAGAAAAAGTACTGTCTGGTACTTCACAGATTTTTTCTTTTACTGTTTGGTATAACATTACATGCAGGTTTTTCAAAGATGCTCTTTATTAGTTTAAGGAGTTTCTATTTCTAGTTGACAGAGAACTTTTATTGGGAATAAATGTCCTTTTCTCAGTCTAGTGAGATGATCATATGACCTTTATTTTTAAGCTGGTTGATGTGGTTAATTACATAGATTGATTTTAGAATGTCAAACCAGACCTAAATTCCTAGAACAAACTTCATTTGGACAAGGTGTATTGTGCTTTTACCATATTTTTGGTTTCAATTTTAAATTTTATTTAGATTTTATGTACCTATGTTCATAAAAGATACTCCTCTGTGGTTATTTTTTTCATTTTACTTCTTCTTTGTAGTTTGTGTCTTTTAAGGATTTGTTCACTTTATCCAAGTTGCCTGATTAACCCCATTATTATTTTTAATTGTATTCTTTATCCTTGGTGACGTTTTTTCCTCTGAAATTCACATGATCTGATGTTAACATAAACACTAAAGATTTACTTTTTACTAAGGTTGGTATAGTAAAGCTTTTTCCATCCTTTTATTTTTAATATATTTGTGTCTTTATGTTTAAAGTATATTTCTTATAGGCAGCATATAATTGGTTCTTGATTTGTTATCTATTCTCATAATCTCTGCTTATTCATTTGGGTGTTTGTAGCATTTTACATTTGATGTGAATATTGACATAGTTAACATTAAAGCTATCATTTTCTTATTTATTCTATTTGTTTCATTTGCCCTTTATTTTTCTTCTCTTTAAGTTATGCTTTTGTTATACTTATTTCTGTTTCTAACTGGGGGAGTAGAAGAAATACGGAAAGAGATATACACCTTTGTTCTTCTCCATAGCAATTTTGGCACATCTCCACATCCTTTCTCCTTCTTTCTTCTTCTTCTCCTTCTTTCTTCTTTTTTAACCAATCCTTGTATATTTATTCTATGCCTGTGTTTTCATCTGTTGTACATTTTATTTTAATATTTTTGTTTGTTAAATGGTTGGATTGTGAACAGATTTTATCTTCTTTCTTGTACAGATCATTAGGATTAGAGTTCCAGAATTTCATTTTTGGGGCATCCCATTAGGCTTATGTTATATTTCCAATTAGGTGTGCCATTACCAAAAAGGCAATGAAACTTATGGTATTTTATTCTTAGAAGAATGTGCTTTTTACCATCATTCTGAATCATTTGCTCATTCCAGTTATGTTGTATTATGCTAGGAAAGCATCTACCAACTTCTTTTGTTTTCCAATGTTTAGTATGACAATGCTAAATGTTGTCACACTAAAGAATTGTCAATTCTTTTAGATTACCTGTTTTGTTTTGTTTTTCTTCACCCAACAAACAATATTCATTATTTTCACTCTAAACTTTAAATATTTCATGGCACGTGTAATTCTTTACACAAAGTAATAATATTCTCTCACTACTTTCAATTTTCATCTGTAGCATTTGATTAGCATTATAGAGGGAAACTTTATTTATTAAATATATTCTTGTCTTTTTAGTGTAAAACCCTATTTTGGAAACAATTTGTAACACTTATTTCAATATAAACTATTTTTAATAGCGAAATTACTTACGCAGGTCCATAGTCACATACAAATATTGAAGTTTTATCTCTCCCAAGGTTTGGACAATTTGTAATTGCACAGCCAACTTTATATGAATTGGCCCAAGCTATCTATAAGGAAAAAAATTAAAATAAAATATGCAAAATAACTCTATGCCACAGTGCATTCTAGGAACAGCTATAATAGTCATGCTATAAAAATGAATATACATAAGTTATTGTTGGCTATTTTTCTTAATTTCTAATATTTAGTTTAAAACCATTTTTAAAAGGCTGTTCTCATGAGGGCTACCCAGCTAATCTTCCCTCATTGATAATTTTCAGAAATCAAAAGAATATAATGTATAGTGAAAAGAATAATTTCTTCTAGATGATTTATGAAACATTTTTATTTCTCCATGGGTATTTAATATGAACAATGTTAAAATCAGATTTTAAAAGGGAAACAATTATTAACTTTTATTTTTTTCTCTAAATGTTCTAAGTAGTTTATGATCACATTTCAAATTTTGTGATCTTAACCATATTCTTATCTCTGTCAAACCGAAAGAGACACATAGGGACTGAGACTAAGAAGATATTGGGTTTGTACAAAAAACATGCCTGCCATAGGAATGGTGAATGTTTTTGTTTCATTGTAAAGAATAGCAGTTATTCAGAATAAAATTTCTATGGAAAACTAGCTATGGGGAGGAGAGGTAAGGAGGTGAAAAACTTAGTATTCTTTTGTTACAATGATATAATGGGTTTTTCCTCCATTTCCCAAATGAACAAAGGGGAAAATGCACTGTTTTGGAAAACAAAATAACCAGGAAAATTGACACAGAATTTGATACCACAAGTGAATTTTCCACATCCATTTATTTTACAATTCAATTAACAAAGTGTGTTGACACAATTTATAAATTGATGCATTACTCACTATTTCCCATGGCACAGGTATAGCTGTAATCAACAGTTTTACAAAATGTATTTTAATGGCTCTTTGCTTGCCTGAGGGCCAGCAAAGTGCAATGAAATCACTGAACAAAAAACAGATGAGTTTTACTTCTAACCATGCATGTGGCTTTGGAGAGTGAAGAATCAATTCTGAGCTAGTTTCTCACTTAATAATGTGAGATTAAGCTAGATTCTTAAAATACCCCATTGCTCTAGAAATGTTTTAGAAAGTTAATGAACTATATAAGTACATGTAGGTATATATTTTTTTTCAAGAAATGCATGTTTAAAAATTTGGTTCATAACTAACTACACCATGAAATTTTATTTTCTTAATATATCTAAACTGTGATGTTTTTGGTTTTTGGAATTCCAAAGATAAATATTGATTATGTATAGGTTTAAAATGTTTTCCTTTTATTAAAGGAAGTAGATGTAACACTAACATGAACATTGATTGTGACTTCAGTACAAACATCTTCAGATGGTAACAGTAAGAAATTTTTATCATATTTCCTTCAGAACACTAAAAAAGATACACTAAACAACAGTTGTTAAACCAATAAGAAGAATGGACCTATTCTAAATTGTTTAAACATATATGTAAATTAGCCAATGAGGAGTGAGCTCTGGTTTCTGCCATAATATTGCTAAGGGTCAAGGGGTATTTGAAAACAGGTTATTTTTCCCATATGGTAACAGAGGAAACAAAGGATCATATAAAAGCTGTGGTTGAGCCTTGATGCCATGTTAGGAATATTGCATTCTGTTTGTTATCAGGACTCTTGATATTTGATCCCATTCTCTTGGTTTCCTAGCAATAACCAAACTGTAATCTTTGTATAAAACATCTATTCTAAGAAAGCTGTCCAGATTTACAGCATCCTGTTGCTGGACAAAGATTAAATGGAGTAGTAGCATGAAAGCTGCTAATTTCCATGTTCAGTGCACCTCTGATAAAAATGACATGCTTTCAGACTCTATATGTTAATTCAACTTATACAGATAAGTAAGTTTGGAGAAGGGAGCTTTTTCTCTTGTTTAAATGCGCCATCCTAGGACATTAGTGCCATATCTAGGGTTAGCTTGGCTGAAATATGACTTCCATTTCTCACCAAACACTCTCACCTGAAACAACCAAAAAAATTGGAAAAATTATAGGAATGAAGTTCTTCGATGTATTAGACATACAACAACAAAGGATAATGTACCCTGAAAGTTGGGGTGGGGAGAAGCTGTGAGCTGTACAATTGTCTCAGCTTGTTGCTTTGAGAGTTTTCAAGTGGTGGCTGGAGGGGAAGGAGTGGTGGGAAATCAGGAGAAGCTTGATGGATTCACATAGTGGAGACACAGTGGAGAGTCTGGGGAGACCAAGGAGGTGGGAGTTTAGTGGTGAAGATCTAACTCTGACACTGCTATGGAGATCTTCAGGGGGTCCCCATCATCAATTCAACACAGTACTAATCAGAGCATTCATTTGAATAAACCACCCTTGACCTGGGACAGAATCACTTATAAAAAGTGCAGGAAAGACTACTGGAGTTTGCATTAGGCCAGGAGTAGAGCCTTTCCCACTATCTAGATTGGTGTGTTTCATAATTTCTGGGGCACTAGCGTAGAGTATATAGAAGAGTGTGGCCTCACTGGTGAGAGAGAGCCCAGACTAAACATTGTCTTCATTCCACTTCATATTTTAAAAGCAGGAACAAAAAGGATTTAACAAATTCCAGGTAACTTAACTGTAACCCATAGGAGAATTCAAGAATATTATAAGTATATAAATAAATCAAGTATCCCACAAGGCAAAATTGGGAATATAATAAGACATACCCAATGTGATAAGCAGAAAAATTTGATAAATCATGAGGGAAAATCAATCTATTGAAAGTACCTCAGAACTAAAATAGATGCTAGTATTAACAGACAAAATGTTAAAACAATTACTATAACTATCTCATATGATTGAAACACTAGATAAAATGTCAAGAATTTTAGGTAGCTACTGATGATATAAAAAAGACAAAATCAAACTTCTAGAGAGGTAAAGTTTAACATCTAAGATGAAAAATAAACTAAATGTCTTTAACAGTAAATTAAACATTAGAGAAGAAAATATTAGTGAATTTAAAGAAATATGGCTATCTGAAATTAATCACAGAGTTTAAAAAATTTAAGAAATTTAAGGCAAAAAGAGAAGAGACCATCAATCAACCATAGGAAAACTCAGGTGGCCTTCTACACTAGTGACTGCACTCCAGGAGGAGAGAAGTGAGAGTTGGTGAGAGAAATATTTCAAGAAACATATCCAACATTTTTCAAAATTTGATTTAAACTATAGAGCTACAGTGTTAAGGAACTCAGTTAACTGCAACACAAAAATATGAAGAAATCTTTAGTAATGAAGTTGTTCAAGACTTGACACAAAGAAAAATGTTTGAAGTTAATCAAAGGAAAAAAGACACATTATATGCACAGAAATAAAGGAAAGGCTGACAGTGTAATGCTTATTGGAATTAATGCATTGAGGTGACAGGAGAGTAATCTTTAAAGTTCAAAAAACAAAAGCTCCATGGAATTCTATACCCAGTAAAACTATCTTTTAAATGAAGGTGAGTTTTTAGGATATACAACAGAAACTCAAAAGAAAATACTAAAAAACATGTCTTGTTTTATGATTGAAATGGGCATAAATAAGAAATAATCAATAAAATGTCAAATACTTACCTGTGTATAATGGCTACAAACTTTGGAACAATGTAGACTACTATAATTATAAAGATTTTTTTCACTATACCAAGCACCAATAGCAAGTTTTGGTGTAAATATAGGTAATCCACCTTTCCAGATATTTTCTCCAACAAATTCAAAAGTTGGATGACATTTATATGATTTTTTTAAACAGCTGTTGTGGGTATATGTGCACTTGTTTGCCCATGCTTTTGCTGTCTTTGCTAAACCTTCATCCCAAGTCTGGAAAACAAAAATAATTTAAATTGAATTATGCATGTTTGTTTGCATTAAAGTTATTCTAATTATTGTAATCAATTAAATTTTATTTAAATTTTAATTTTAATAAAGTACAGTTTTTCTCTAGCATTTATTTTGTTTACCATTTGTCATTTCTTTTTAGTTGTGCTTCAGAAAACCTCTATTACCCACTCTATGACAGATCATTTTTGGCCTGGTACAGTATAAGCAGTCAGCAAACATTTGAATGTGATTTAAATAAGTTGAAGTTCACAGTCTAGTAATTCAGAAAGACATGCAAATATATCATAAGTAAACAATGACTACCCACTTATAATTAAAAAGGAAAACTCTTCCTAGCACACTAGGAATAGAATTTCCTTAATTTGATCAAGTGTGTGTGTGTGTGTGTGTGTGTGTGTGTGTATGGCAACTATACCGAAAGCATTAATACAAAAATGGTGAAATATGGAAAGCTTTCACCCAAGAATGGGAATGAAATAGGATGTCTCATTTCTACTTAAAATTGTACTGGAGCCCCAGCTGGTGTGGCTCAGTGGATTGAGTGCCAGTCTGTGAACCAAAGGGATGCTGATTGGATTTCCAGTCAGGGCACATGCCTGGGTTGCAGGCCAGGTCCCCATTAGAGGGGGTGTAAGAGGCAACCACACATTGATGTTTCTCTCCTCTTTCTCCCTCTTTTCCCCTCCTTCACTAAATAAATGAAGTCTTTAATAAGAACTGTACTGGATTTTAGGCAGTATAAAATATATAGGACAAAGCCCTGGCTGGGGTAGCTCAGTGAATTGAGCATGGGCTGCGAACCAAAGCATCACAGGTTCGATTCCCAGACAGAGCACATGCCTGGGTTGCAGGCCACAGCCCCCAGCAACCACACATTGATGTTTCTCTCTCTCTTTCTCCCTCCCTTCCCTCTCTAAAAATAAATAAATAAAATCTTAAAAAATAAAACTTAGCTTTAAAAAAGTATATAGGACAAAAGATATAAAATGTCTAATTGTTGTCAGTGGAAACCAGGCTCTTCCATGAAACCATGAGAAAAGCATTTTAAGTACCTACACATGAGAGACTGGTGTGGCATGGTTTATTTAGGTGGATACAGCAGCTTCCCCCTGAGTTTCTAGTTTTCCATGTTTGTCTGTCCTGCCATGGAAAAAGTCCAACCTTGTCCTCAGCAAGGGCAAAGCAAAAGCCAGAGTTTCTGCTTCATATTAAAGCTTAGTTCTTTTGGAGCTCACCCCATCTACTGTGGGCTCCAGTAGATGCTACACCCACATGGTCGCATGCTCCAAAGTGAAAGAGGACATGTGAATGCACAGGGCAAGTGGCAGTTACGAGTAAGGGAGAGACAGAGCTTCTTAGTTCTCTGGGATAATAATTAGCTTGGGTTTGAGATGTACCAGGTGCTTTTTCAAAATGACCAATCAACTTCCCAAGTTTTCATGGGCTTTGGATGGGTTCACACCCCTTAGTTAGACTGACAATCCTCTTTGGTCATGCACCTCCTTTGCACCACTTTGACTTCTATGGTGCATGTGCATGCCTCCCCCTGCTATCCTCCAGGCAATGATGTATGGGAGGTGAGAAGGAAGGATTATTAATCCCCTTGGCGGAGAAATTCTGTAATCCTCTGGACTGTGTAGCTCTAGCTTCTTGGTAAAGCACACAGATGCATGCTCCCCAGTTTATTCCCTTTAAACCCCTTTTCTTTATTAATAATTAACTAAATAGTGATGGCAACATAATGATTGATTGGAATTTATCATTATTCACAGATGACGAAACTGTATAATAGAAAATTCAAATGAATGTAGAAAGACTGTAAAACATAAGTAAAACTATCAAGGTTGCCAGGAAAATATAAAAAGCTGTATTTCCATGTTACTCTGGAAGCAGATAGTATCAAAAATATAAAATATTTATAAATAGAATAAATGAGTGATATAAAAAGATCTTTACACTGATAACTAGAAAATATCTGTAAAAGAAAATGTAAAATATTTAAATAAATCTGGAAATATATAATGTTTATGGACTGAAAGACTCAATATTGCAAAGAATATTAATCTTGCTATTTAATTCACTTTAACAAAAATCCAAGTAGAGTTTTTGAAACTGATTATTAAGTTTATATGGAAATTCTAATCAAAGACCTAACAATAGCTAAGACAACCTATAAAAGTAAAACAAAGTGAAAAGACTTACTCTACCAAATATCAAAATATCACAAAGCTGTATTAAGAACAATGGTACCAGCACAAGGATAGACAAATAGCCCAATGGAAGAATGCAGAGTCCAGGAACAATTTTTGACAAAAATTATAGCTATTAAGAATTGTAGCTATTAATATAGCTATTAATGCAAGATGGTTTTAAAAAGTACTTTTATTTTATTTTATTTTAGTTTAGTTTATTTTAAACTAATTGTAGATTCACAACAGGTCATAAAAATAGTAAAGACAAGTCCTCTATCAATGTCACCTAGCCTCCCAATTGGTTATGTTTTATGTAACTATTAACATAATATAGCATCAACAAACAAGAAATTGACATCGGTACAATCAATAGGCCATAAGATTTCAATAGTTTTACATGCATATATTTTTGTGTATGTAGTTTTACTACATGTGTGAATTGAAGTTACCACTGTCAAAAAATCTTGAGGACTTTTCTATTTATTTTTTCAGTTATATCAACCTTCTTTCCTATATTTTTAAGATATGTTGTGTGGGGTATACAAAATGTTATTATAATTTCTCTGTGATGGAATGATCAATTTATTATTATGTAATGGAACTCTCAGTCTCTAGAAATTTACTTTGCTCTGAATTCCATTTATCTATATTAATAAAGCCACTCCTGCTTTCTTTTGATTGTTTGCATAACATGTTTTTCTTCATCTTTTTTACTTTTAACTTATTATATCATTATATTTAAAGTGAGTTTCTAGGTCATAACATTTTGTAAGTTAGTTGACCATTATTTAGAATTTTACTTTGATTCATCCATAGTGTTTTTAGGTATATATTTTTATATAGGTGTTTTAGTGGTTGCTGTAGGTATTACATAATATATACATAACTATATACTACATTATATATGTAACTAGTCACAAGTGACTGGTGTTGGTATTTTACCAGTTTAACTGAGTGTACAAATATTACAGTAGTGTTGGGAACCGCCCTGTCTGGTTTCAGAAGCTATAAGCCCCCATGGCTAAGGCTGAATGAGAGACCTTGGGACCATGAGCCACTAAGGAGACAAAGCTTATCTTCCTGTCAGGGGCGCTTCCTTTGCCCCTTTTACTTCACCTTGCCTGTCCCTGAGTGCATGACCAGTTAGCCACTGGTGGGTAAGATTCTTCAAGGGAGGGACAACCTAAGACAGGCATGGTCACAGGGGCCCCAGGGAAGGACTTGGGGGGCTATAGCAAAAGGGGGTCAAAGACTCTCACCCCTTGGCTTTGATATAGCTTGAGTCCTCATTCTGTATGCGAGAAGTATCCTAATTTCTTGGCTGCCTTACTTTCCCTGCCTGACTTAAGCCTGAAATAATGATGGAGGGCATTGTAGCCCTGTGCTGGAAAGTACAGGTTCCCTGGGGCAATCAGGCCTAAGAAAGAATGCATAAAATCCTGTGAAACCTGCTTTGCTAAGAATGCTCTCAATTTTCTGATAAGGGTCTGAGCAGGATATGAGTTTGTTTCCCAAAGTTTTATAGTTCTTTAGCTAACTGACC
This sequence comes from Phyllostomus discolor, assembly GCF_004126475.2. Classification (NCBI taxonomy): domain Eukaryota; kingdom Metazoa; phylum Chordata; class Mammalia; order Chiroptera; family Phyllostomidae; genus Phyllostomus; species Phyllostomus discolor. Next base: position 145,755,407 of record NC_040904.2, read on the forward strand.
CTGACTCAGAATAAGCCCTCATAGATCTTGTGTATGTTATCTATTGTTTGATCCTTACTGCCTGATGATGATTGATGAGCTTTACTTGTATTCCTGTGCAAAATGAACCCAATAAAAGCCCATCAGGGAAAAGGCTCTTGGCCCTTCTCCTTTGAGAGATCTGCCACCTTTCCTCCCCAAACAGATTATGTCTTGGTAGACTTATTTTCATCTGTGGCAGCAGGTGGGAGGGCCTGTGGGAAGAACCTCTTATCTGTCATCTTGCTTTCACTTTCTTAGTTATTTGTGGTCAAACATGGTCCAAAATAAAATGTTAAATAAAAAACTCCAGAAATAAGCAATTTGTAAGTTTTAAATTGCATGATGTTCTTAGTAGCTTCATGAAATTGTATGTCATCCTAAGATGTGACTCATTTCTTTGTCAAGTGTGTCCATACCATTCATGCTACCTGCCCATGACTCACTTAGTGGCTATTTTGGTTTTCAGATCTACTGGTGCAACATTGCAGTGCTGGTGTTCAAGTAACTTTTATTTTACTTAATGGCCCCAAAGTGCAAGGGTAGTAAGGAAGGCTAGCAATTGGGTATGCCAAAGAGAAGCTGTAAAGTGCTTCCTTCAGATACTGTGTGCTGAAGTTGCTAATGTTGGGAACCGCCCTGCCTGGTATCAGAAGCTGTAACCCCCACCGAGGCTAAGGCTGAGGGAATGCCCTTGGACCTTAAGCCAGCAAGGAGACAAAAGCTTATCTCCCTGGCAGGAACACTGCTTCTGCTGCTTCATTCATAACAACCCCAAAGCTTGGTCAGTTAGCCAAAGACAGGTAAGATTTCCCAAAGGGGGAATGATCTAAGACAGGCACGATCACGTGGGAGGCCCCCCAAAAGAAGGACTTTGGGGGCTATAGCAAAAGGGGGTGATGGACCCTCCCTCCTCGGCTTTGACAAAGCCTGAGTTCTCTTGTCTGGGAGAAAATCTCCTTATCTCTTGGTTGCCTTAGTTCCCTTGCTCCACCTAAGCCTGAAACAATGACAGGGTGGTGCAGCTCTGTGCTGAAAAGGGCGGATTCCCCTGGTGGTCAGGCCTAAGAAAGAACATGTAAATTACTGTGAAACCTTCTTTGTTTAGAATGCTCTCAGCTGAATGAGAAAGGTCCAAGGAGGAAGTTAGTTTGTTCCTCAAAGTCTTACAGCCCTTTGACCCTGACTCAAAATAGACCTGCAGAGTTCATTGTTATCTATTGATCCTTACTTCCTTGTAATGAGTAATGTACTTCACCTGAATTATTATGCAAAACGAGCCTGATAAAAGCAGGTTTGGACGGTAAATCGGCTCGCTCCCCACTAGAGGGGGTGTCCATTCCGTCCCTACTTCTCCACAGAAACTAGTCTGTCTCTGTGCATGTTTCTTCTCGCATTTCATCAAGCCATCCACAGTGTTCCATGATCACTGCTGGCCGGTGACCCACGCATCATGCTAAAATCTATGGTAAGAATGAATCTTCTATTTATGAAATTATGAAGAAAGAATTAGACATTTTTGCTAATATTGCTATTGCATGTTGAACTCCAAAGTTATGGCCACAGTATGTAATGAGTGTTTAGTTAAGGTGAAAAAGGCATTAAATTTGTGGGTGGAAGACATGAACAGAAAATGTGTGTGTGTGTGTGTGTGTGTGTGTGTGTGTGATGGGTCAATACTACCTACAGTTTCAATATATAGTGTTTGGTGTTATCCATGGTTTTAGACCCCCACTGGGGGCCTTGGAATGTATCTCTCACAGATAAAGGGGAGCCACTGTACTTCTATTTAGGTCCTTTTACCATTCACTCCACCAATAATACAATTGTCTTAAATACATGTCTTAAAAATACGTCCATGCTACCCAAAGATATATATATAGATTTAATGTAATCCCTATCAAAACACCAATGGCATTTTCCACAAAACTAGAACAAATAATTCTAAATTTATAGGGAACCACAAAAGATCTGAATAGCTACAGCAATCTTGAGAAAAAAAAACAAAGTTGATGGTATCATGATACCTGTTATCAAACTACACTATAAGGCTATAGTAGTCAAAACAGCATAGTACATAAAAACAGACACATAAGTCAATGGAACAAAATAGAGAACCAAGGAATAAACCCAGGCATATATGGTCAATTAATCTATGACAAAGGAGGCAAGGATATACAATGGGGTAAAGACAGTTTATTCAATAAATGGTGTTGGGAAAATTGGACAGATACATGCAAAAAAACAAACAAGCAAACTAGACCACCTTCTTACAACATATATAAGAATACACTCAAAATGGATTAAAGACTTAACTGTAAAACTAGAAACCATAAAACTCCCAGAAGAAATCATAGGCAGTAAACTCTCTGACATTTCACTCAGTAATAATTTTTTTTCTGATATACAATATTTTCTCAGACAAGGGAAAGAACAAAATAAAGAAGTGGGACTACATCAAACTAACAAGATTTTGCACAGCAAAGGAAACTATCAACAAAATGAAAAAACAACCTACTGATTGGGAGAAGATACTCACAAATGATACATCTGATAACAGGTTAATATCAAAAATTTAAAAAGAACCCATACAATTCAACAACAACAACAGAACCCCAATCTAATGAAAAACTGGGCAGAGAACCTGAGTAGACACTTCTCCAAAGAGGACATATAGTTAGTCAATAAACATATGAAAAGATGCTCAACATTACTAATCATGTGAAAAATACAAATTAAAACCACAATAAGATATCACCTCACAACTGTCAGAATGGTTAACAGTAAGTCAACAAATAAGTTTCTGTGAGGATGTGGAGAAAAGGGAACCCTCATGCAGTATTGGTGGGAATGCATACTGGTACAGCCACTGTGGAAAAACAGTATAGAGTTTTCTCAAAAAATTAAAAATACAACTACTTTATTACCCAGAATTCCACTTCTGGGTATTTATCCAAAGAAACTCAAAACACTAATTTGAAAAAATATATATGCACTCCTATGTTAATGGAAACATTATTTACAATAGCCAAGATATAGGAGCAATCTGTAAGAGACAATCAATGGATAATTGGGTAAAGAAGAGGTTGTGCATATATACAATTAAATATTAGCTGAAATTTTATCATTTGAACTCATGGATGGGCTTAGAGGGTATTATACTAAGTGAAATAAGTCAGACAGGAAAAGACAAATATCATAAAATTTCACTTATATGTGGAATGTAAAGAACAAAATACATAAACAAAATAGAAAAAATATGTCTTAAAAATCTACATACATAAGAATCATGTAAGAGAATGGTATAATTTTTGCTTCAAGTGTCAACATAATTTAGAAAACATAAGAGAAGAATACTTTATTATATTTACCCATATTTTTACTCTTTGCCTTTTAGTTTCTTCGTTCTGATGTTGCAAGGGTCCTTGTTTTATCATTACTTTACTATTTGAAGATCTTTCCTTAAGTATTGTTTTAGAGTAGGTCTGCTTATGACAAATTATCTTAGTTCCTGAATATGAGTGTATCTTAATTTTACCTTCATTCCTGAAGTATATTTTCTCTGCGTAGACTTCTTAGATGAGTCTTCTTTGAAACTGACACTGAAATTAAAATGGAAAATGTTGTGCCACTTCCTTCTGGCACCCATGGATTTGGATGAGAAATTTGATGACATTGAATTTGTTGTTCTCTTTTAGCTAGTGTGCTATATCTTTTCAACTGCTTTTAAGATTTTTTTGTCTTAAGTTTATGAAGTTTTATTATATTGTATCTTGGCTTGAAATTCTTTAAGCTCATCATATTTGGTCATCTCTCAGGTTTATTGTTTATGTCTTTACCCACATTTTTTCTGCCCTTCCCCATCTTTCTCCATTCCGTCTGGAATGCCAATGCCATGAGTGTTAGATATTTGTTATTGTCTCATAGACCCTTGATGTTCTGTTCTCTTTTTTCAGTCCATTTTCTCTGTTGTTCACATTTGGTATCCTATTGTTCTGGTTTTGATTCACTGATTTTTTCCCCCTTTGTCACATTCATTTTGCTATTGAGCTCATCCAGCAAGTTTTAAATTTGTATTAAGTTTTTCAGTGAAAATTGGGCCAAGGAGGATGATGGACAAGGAAGAACATTTTAGAAGGAGAAGATGGGGACCACAAAAACACAAGGGACAAGGGAACTCCTACCATCCTTAGTGAAAGAAATTTTCTGACCTCTAGGTTAGCGGCTCTTCATAATACTTGCTCTACAGATTTCAAAATCTCTCTGAACCAATGATGGCTGTGTGGGTCCCATTCTTCTGCTACCTGAATAGAAATGTTCATTGTAGTTATCTTTGTACTAGCATTAAATGTTGTTTCTGTGGAGGACACACGCAGTCACATGGCCAAAAGTATCCACAACCAACCTTTTTGAAAGAATTATAGCATACCACTCAATGTTATGAGACTCTGATTCAGTAACTAAACATTATTGTGTTTTATCCTTTGAGTGAGGCCTTGAATTTGTTCTACATATGGAAGAAAAGGAATAAAACAATATTTGATGACCACAAAAGCAGTCTGTAGTAGAGACATTTAAGGTAAGCCTACTATGGTCACAAGACTAACTCTGGCCAGAAAGATACAGGTGGGACTGGCATATATCACCTTTAGGTCTGATCACAAAACTCTGGTGTAGCCCTCTAGCTTTCTCAATGGTGACTGTGAAGAATAAATGTTGACATGAAAGAACCAAGATGTAAATAGCCCAGAGGCACTGCATGGAGCACAGGTGATGTGGAGAGTAGTGTGAGTGAGATGCTAAACCTGTGTTGTTTTAAAAATACCTGTATGCTAAGTGAAATAAGTCAGACAATGAAAGACAAATACTGTATGATCTCACTTATACATGGAATATTAAAAAACAAAATTCATGATACAGAGAACAGATTGGTGCTTGTCAGAGTCTGGGGGTAGGGAGTAGGTGAAAGGGTAAAGGTGTGGAAAATGTACAAACTTCTGGTTACAAGGTAAACAAGTTTATGATTTATAGAGTATAGCATTGCTAGTATAGTTAACCATTCTGTAATGTACATTTGCAAGTTGCTAGTTGCTAAGAGATTAGATCTGAAAAGTTCTTGGCACAAGGGAAAAAATATAAATATGTGAGATAATGAACCTTAACTAAATTTACTATAAACATTTTGCAATACACACAGATATTAAATCATTATGTTTAATACTTTAATAAAGGTTTTATGTTAATAAAAAATTTAAAAAGCTTGCATGATTTCAAGATTTATTTGTTAACACATTGTAGTCTATCTTTTCTGACATTTATAGAAAAAGATATAAAATGAGGTGCCTAGTTTTCCCAGATGATTCAATAGTATGTGACAGGAGGAGAAACACCTGTTGAAAATTTAGCTAACAGCACTTCGGTTTTGGGCCAAGATGCAGTAACAGGACTACATTTAACTTCTTACTTGAAACAATAAACATAAAATACATATGTGAAAAAGCAGTTGTCAAGACCTATGACATCAGGCAATAAAGACCAGTGATCTTTGAGAGGAGGGAAACCAACAAGGTGAGTCCTATGATTGTTGCCCAGGCTGTACTGGAATACCAGAAAGGAGAGACCTCTGCCTCCAATAGCAGACTATTGACTAGCACACACATATGAAGAATATATCCAAGGCCAGAGAATGAATCACTCAAAAGGATAAGAGCATATTACCTAACACTTACACAGTACTGGGAATATTGCCTCTACCCACAAGCGAGATTGGAAAACCTCAGAATCTTGGGAATTGAGTACTCAGAAGGATCTTTCCTTAATAGTGGGAGATAATCATCCCTAGCCTCAAACACTATTTTTGTCCTGACTTACAAATTAAAAAAAAAAAGACTCAAATGCATTAAAATGTCAATTAACATAAATCCATGCCAGAAAAAAGATCCCCATCCTGTATGTAAATACACACACATATTTAAGTCTAGGCAAAGATCAGCTTCAAGATTTTCTTTCTGATTCCCTTCTATCACTACCTCGCAGGAAACAGGTCAGCCAAGGTGTGATTTTTAATTGAATGCTGAGCGAATTCATACAAATGCATCCATAAAATTAATCATCAAGATGCCTTAGGATGAACTCAGTAAGATCCCAGCCCGGTTCTTTCTCACCATGTGTTTCATGTTGGCCGCGGGGGGCTGAACTTGGCCACGCATTTCGTTGTGAGCAGCGACACAGTCATCTATGAAACTCTCATCTTCGATGGATGGGACAGTGAAAGGCAATTTACTGGCTACCAGACAGAAACCTAAAGTCCATAAGCAACTTAACTCATTCCTCAGAACCATAGCGGAACGCCAAGGATGCCGTGGGGGCAAGGACCCCTAACGGCTAGGCCAATCTTCCCGGCCTCTGGAGACCACGCTCTCTGCTGGCTCCAGTCTCCTGCACAGGCTCGAGCCCAGCGCCCCGGGTGAAGGTGCGCAGCAGCCCCAGCGGGCGGGACCAGAACCTAGGCGGAATAAATAAACTGCAAGAGTAGCCGACCAGAAAGCCATGGGCTACAGGAGAGAAAGCCTTGGGTGGCTGGCTCTCTCATGCAGGGATTAGACCATCCTGAAGGCATTTTCTGTGGATCTAATTGGAATCACTGCGAAGGGCATCTGGATGGTAATCTAGATTGCGAAACGCAGGCAGCACTGTATCGTGTAAAAGAGGTCATGGGGGAGAAGACGCTGACAATGGACCAAGCCTGCGCAAAATCCTGTATGTTAGTTTCATAGACTCAGCTTCCCTGCGTTGTTTTTTTGTTGTTATTCCATAAACCTTCAACATCATATTGCTTGTTTCCTCGGAGATGGTGGATAAAGTCAGAATATACTCTATGATATAGTGTCATTCTAAATTAGTATATTCTCAAACAATAATTTAAAAATTTGCTACTTTTTTTCTTATCTGAAGAGACTGCCTAGAAAGATAAAACATATACACACGGAAAGTGTAGCCAATTAATTCTTCTGGACAAAAATTTTCTCGAAATTTAAGTTTGAAACAGACTTATGGTTTTGGTGACTAGAAAAGTTCAAATAAAGAACTGCTTTGATTGGGCTAAAATCTAGGACAGTGTATTTAGTTGCTGATTTTGCTTACATTGCAATATAAATCAACTTTATTTGGCTGAATGTTTTAAATCCATGCTATCACTTACATTGTTTACTACAAAATCAGTATTTTTCTGTGACAATAAATGAAATTTTTCAGTGCTTCTGTGTTTCAAATAACTTTTTATTTGATGATTTCAGGTTATTGACAGTGCCGTATAATTGAAGTGGACACATATTTCCAAGTACTGACCCTTTTAGTCAGTTAACCTCCACACGGGAGAGGGGCAGGGGACTTTGATGCAACTACTCATAATTTTTTTTTAAATATTTATGAAAACATACATTTTTTTTTACAGATTTTATTTATTTATTTTTAGAGAGGGAAGGGAAGGAGAGGGAAGGAGGGAGAGAGAGAGAGAGAGAGAGAGAGAGAGAGAGAGAGAGAGAGACATCAATGTGCAGTTGCTGGGGGCTGTGGCCTGCAACCCAGGCATGTGCCCTGACTGGGAATCGAACCTGCGATGCCTTGTTTGCAGCCCGAGCTCAATCCACTGAGCTATGCCAGCCAGGACATCATTTTTTAACAGAAAGTAGAAAATTAAGTTATACAGTGGGGAAAATTACAAGTATCCTAATGGAAACTCTACTGAACAATAGAGAAAGTGTTTCTGGTTTACTCTCTGCTGTTGGAGAACTGCACTGCATGTGACTTTAACATCACATTCATAGTGCAAAATGAGCTGCTGATACTCCACACCCCAATCCTGATTCTCCCCGCTGGTCTTCCCCATCTCAGCTAATGGCAGCTCCATACTTTTGATTAATTTATCAGATCCCAAACTTTGGAGGATTTGGTCCTTTAGCAAATTTTGTTGGCTTTATATTTTCAGACCTTGGTCACTGTTTCCCATCTGAAATGGCCCCTCCTAGATTTCATGGATAATTGCAATAGCTTCCTAGTGGAACTTCCTGCACCCACTCTTAACATCCCATAGTCTATTCTCAAGACAGCAGTCAGAGTGATGGCATATAATCATTCATATATTTAAATATTTTGAGTGTCTTCTATGTACCAGGCATTCTTCTTGGTGCTTGGAATTACAACCATTAAAAAAAATAAAAGCAAACTGCCTTTCCAGAATTACAAGGAGGAGACAATAAATGATAAACATAATAAATAACTTCTATAGTATGATAAAAAGGTGAAAATATCTATGGACAAAATGAATTCATGCTAAGGAGTTTTGGAACACTGGGTGTGTGTGGAGGTGGGCGCTGTACGTTGTGATTTCAAACAGGGTGGTCGGTGTGGATAGCTTTGAGAAGGTGCCTTCTAAGCGAATACTTGAAGGGCATGCAAGAGGAAAGCATGTGGATGCTGGAGGAAGAGTGTTCAAGGAAGGATGAGATTAAATACAAGGTTGAACATAATACCAGGCAAATGTCATGTGGAAGATGGGTAAGCTTAGTGATTACAGGTGCATTATTCTACAGTGCTTGTGTTGCTGGGAGAAGAGTAAACTATTGAGCACCTTTGATTTTGTTAAGTGATGCACATCTGTTCAAAATTTAAGAAAAGCTATTAAAAGAAAGAGCTAAACAACTAAAAGCTATTAAAAGAAAGAGCAAACCACTCAAGGGGAAATGACAAATGAAGGATACTTAATAGAAGTCAAGAAATCAGAAAGAGGTTTTACTTTTTTTTCTTTCTTCATGTATGTATTTACAGTTATTAATGTTCCTTGAATTGTGATGCTATCTGCAACTCATAAGGTTCAAGGGTGCACTGCTTTTATTGCTCTTCTTGTATAAATATTTCATAATTTCCATTATGACTTTCCTTTGATTTATTCAGTATGTCATTAAGTTTCTCTGAATGTATGTGTTTTTGTTATTGATTAAGTTTTAGTACATTTGTGATCAAAGAATGTGAACTTTGTGATATGAAGTCTTTGCTACTGGACTACTGATGAAGAAATAGATAAAATGAGGAGAATAAAGAGTTAAGAAGTATCCATGTGTACATCCCAGGACTTGTATACCACAGGGACAGCATTTTTGATGAGTTAGGCATCCTGGACTTTTAAAATACTATTCTCAGATAACTACTTATTCCTGTGGACAAATGTAAAATTTAATCTCTTTCTTTTCCTTACACTAACATAAATACCAGATTAAAATTTAACTGTGACAAAAACCTAGTGGAAAATAAGAGTATTTCTAAAACCTCATACCTATTGCCTCTGTGTATCCTTATCTTCATATTCAAATATTTAAACACTATTCTTCACACAACATCCAGAGTATTTCTGTTAAATGTAAATCATATCATGTTACACCTCTGCTCAAAATCTCCCAATTGATGGCTCTCTATAGCACTCCAAGCAAAATCCCAAATCCTCAGAATAGCTTTCTGACCCTAAACAGCAGGGCCTCACTCTGATCCCCTCTTTCACTTTTTCCCACTTCCTTTTCAGACACTCTGGCCCACCTTACATTTATTGAAAAAGCCAGGTGCTACTGTCTCAAGACATTAGCTATTGTTTCTTTTGGCTACCGTGTTTTTATAACCACATTTATAACCTCTTTTAAATATTTATTCAAATTACATCTTTTCAAAATACATGACAGTGGTATTTTATATTACCTATCATATGCCTATCACTTCCTATGGGCCCTTTTCTGCTTTATATTTCTCCATAACTCTATCCTCACATATGATGTAATGTACTTATTTATATTGTTAGCATCTCTCCCCTCAATTGAGTGTAAAACCCATGAGTCAGGGATTCCTTATTAATTAGTTTTTCTTACTACTGTATCCCCATCATCTCAACAGAGGAGTTCAATACTTGATGAACAAATTAATAAACAAATCCTTTAAGATTCCAATCAAATGTCATTTCCTTATATGAAGTCCTCTAATTAGAAAGAACCTCCTGTGATTCAATCAATTCATGTTCCTATATCTTATTATTTTATTTTTTTTCCTCTCGTATTAGTTAGGATTATCCAGAGAAACAGATACAATAGAACACATATCCCTACATGCACACCCACATAGTGATTTTGAAGAAATTGGCTCACATAATTGGAGGGGCTGGCTAGCTCAAAATCTATAAGGCAACCTGACAGGCTGAAAATTCAAAAGTTGATGTTAAGAACTTAAGTTGAAGCCTAGAAACTCAGGCAGAGTTTCTACATTGCACTGTGGAGGCAGAAGTGCATTTCTTTGGGAGGCTTCAGTTTTTGCTCTTAAATTCATCAACTGATCGGATGAGGCCCACCAACACTATGGAGAATAATCTGCTGTCTTCAAAGTCTATTGATTTAAATGTTAATCACATCTAAAATTTATCCCCATGAAACATCTAGACTGGGATTTGAACAAACAAGTAGTGTCCTTATACTCAGTTTTTCTGTATCCTTTCTTTTTTCATCACAATTTGTTTTCTATAAACAGCCAGATTATTCCTTTTAAAACATAAGTCCCTCTCTTTTCCAAATCCTCTAATAACTTCCTGTCATAGTTATAAATCTAAAGTTCTAGTTATGTCCTGCAAGGCACTAAAAACTTAACCATGACTTATCTCTGACCCCTATCCTACATTCTTCCCTGGCTCACTTTGCTTCAGCCACATCCATCAGCTTGACAAGGATGCTCTCTCCTTAGAGAAGAGGCCTTTTACCCTTGCTGTTCCCTTTGCCTTCAGAATCCCTCTCAGTAAAGCTGTACCTGATTATACCACATCCCCTACCTATTGCTGCCTGAATCATTTTCTTTCTTTCCTTCTTCTTTCCTTCCTTCCTTCCTTCCTTCCTTCCTTCCTTCCTTCCTTCCTTCCTTCCTTCCTTCCTTCCTTCCTTCCTTCCTTCTTTCTCTCTCTCTCCCTTCCTTCCTTCCTTCCTTTCTTTCTTTCTTTCTTTCTTTCTTTCTTTCTTTCTTTCTTTCTTTCTTTCTTTCTTCTTTCTTTCTTTCTTTCTTTCTTTCTTTCTTTCTTTCTTTCTTTCTTTCTTTCTTCACCTCTGTTAGATTGTAACCTTCACTAAAACACTGGCTTTGCTTGCTTCACTGTTATTTGTATAGCACTAGATCTGGTACTGATCCCTTGTGCCCCCCCAAAAATTTTGTTCATGAGTTAATGAAGAAATGAGCACTCTTTAACTTTCCAATGATGTTGTATACAAATGTAAGTTTCTTTAGAAACTATATCTTGTTATGTACTAGTGACTCAACAAATATTTTAAACTTAGCTTGGAAGACAATATTAAGCAGGCTTATGTATTTTTATTCTCTATGACATTGGATGTATTTTCAGACAGTAGGTGTTCAATAGATGTTTGTTTGTTCTGAACTGCCCTGCCTGGTTTTAGGAGCTGTAAACCGAGCCCCCCCTCCACCCTGCAACATGGCTAAGGCTGAGTGAGTGACCTTCGGACCATAAGCCACTAAGGAGACAAAGCTTATCTCCCTGGCAGGGGCACCTCCTCTGCCTCTTTTACTTTACCCTGCCTGGCCCTCAATGCTTGATTGGTTAGCCAATGATGATGGCTAAGATTCCTCAAGGGTGGGATGATCCAAGACAGGCATGATCACAGGGCCCCCCCCCCCCCCACAGGGAAGGACTTGTAGGCTACAGAAAAGGGGTGATGGACCCTCGCCTCTCGGCTTTGACATAGCCTGAGTCCTCATTCTGTCTTTGAGAAGTCTCCTAATCTCTTGGCTGCCTTACTTCCCCTGCCTGACTTAAGCCTGAAATAATGCCTTAAGCCTGAAAAAATGCCGGTGGTGGGTGCAGCCTTGTGCTGGAAAGGGCGGGTTCCCTAGGGTGATCGGGCCTAAGAAAGAATATGTAAAATCCTGTGGAACCTGCTTTGTTTAGAATGCTCTCAATTAAATGATAAGGGTCCAAGCAGGAAGTGAGTTTGTTCCCCAAAGTTTTATAGCCATTTAGCTATTTGACCCTGACTCAAAATAGGTGCTCAGAGTTCTTTGCATGTTATTTATTGGTTGATCCTTACTGCCTGATAATGATTAATGAGCTTTACCTATACACCCTGTATTCCTATGGAAATGGAATCCAATAAAAGCTTCTGGAGGCAAAAGTTGGAGGGATCTCCTCTGGAGAGGGTGGCTGAGGTGCTCCTGAGGCTTGCTCTCCCCTTGAGACAGTAGCCATGCCGTCCCTTTTCCTCCATAGGATTTGGTAGCCCGAGTGAATGTATTTTGTCTTATCCCTAATACTGTGGACACTATAGGCTGGTGTCTGCGTCATTTGTTAAGCTTCAAATGCAAATTATTTTGATACTGAAAATAATATAGGTGAACATGGTTAATTTAGTTTCATTTTGTGTGTAGAGAAATTAATTGGCACAATAACAGAACTTTTGTAAAGTAATGAATTGCATTGTGGCAAAAAAGTATATATAACCAACACATAATCCAAGATTATTGTTTTTTTTTTAAATATTTTATTTATTTATTTTTAGAGAGGGAAGGGAGGGAGAAAGAGAGAGAGAGAGAAACATCAATGTGTGGTTGCTGGGGGCCATGGCCTGCAACCCAGGCATGTGCCGTGTCTGGGAATCGAACCTGTGATGCTTTGGTTCGCAGCCCCCGCTCAATCCACTGAGCTATGCCAGCCAGGGCCTAATATTATTGTTTTTATATAGATGTTTTAATGCAATATCTGAATTAGATAGATTTGGTTTATTTGGACCACGTTCTTAATTGCTTGGAGAACCCCATCCAGAAATACTGAAGCAATTTAGGGGTACTAAGTCTAAGTGCCAGAAATAGGCAAAGATATTTTGTTTTCTTGAATATCTGTTTGTGGAATGGGCAGTGTTGGTTAGGTAGTAGAATTTTGAAGGTCTTTAATAAATTTTTAAAAGCTGAAGTTTAGTTTTTGTTTCTTTATTACTTTTCAACTTATTTTTGCTTTACTTTCTGTGTGGGGATAATGAGTAGGTGAATTTTATGGCATGCAAGGAAGTCATTATCTTATAACCATTAACATTACTGTTTTTATGATTGAAAAATGTATTTTTCTTTTTATTCTCAAACTGGCTCCAATTGGAAATTTAAATACATATATTTTGAAGGGAGCTATCCTCACCTGAGGACATTTTTCCATTGCTTTTGTTTTTAGAGAGAGAGAGGAAGCGGAGTGAGTGGGGGAGAGAGTGAAATGTGACAGTGAAACATCCACTGGTTGCCCCTCCTATGCATCCTGACCAGGCACAGAACCTGCACTCTAGGTATGTGCCCTGACTGGGGATGAACAGGGAACTTTTCAGTTTACAAAAGATGCTTCAACCAACCAAACCATCGGTCAGGGCAAGAAGCTAATTTTGAAAAGAAACCACAGGGTAGAAAAGGACTTGATTTTGTGGAAAGGGAACTGGACTAGGCTTCAGATGGTTTTAGCTCTAGTTTGGGTAGCTGACACTTACCTGTGCTATTCAGGAAAATTAAGCATCTTAGAGCAGAATGGAACTATAGCAATACCTCAAACCAGATTGTTCCTGTTATGGAAGAGGAGCTGACACCCAAAGGCATTGTGTGCAGAGCAATGAATGAAGCGGAGGTTTCCCGATTCCTAGGTGTGCTCCTATTGCATCAGTATTTTAATTTGTAATCATAATATTACAAGTTATCTTATGTATTTGTGTACACGTGCACACATAAAGTAATATTTCCATTTATGTCCATATATCGCTCTATAATACCATACTGCAATCTTGCCTTTTAAATAATTGCAAACTCCTTGAGAGCTCATGCTTAAATATTTTTGTCTTCGAAACATCTGGGACAAGTGTAACTGAACAACAACAAAAAATAGTACAATCAAAAAACCCCACTAAATTAAAAAAATCATCTGGGAGCTGACACCTGGTAGATTCTCTATAAAATATGTTACACTAGAATTCACCTAAAGGAAGAATTATGCAACTGCCGTTGTTCCGGGCCGAGTTTTGGCCCTCTCGCTGCAGCAGGCGAAGCTCAGCTGAGTGAGTCCGCTCCAACTCCATCCCAGGGTTTAGAAGCGTCACGAGGCTGGGCGCGGGGCGGGGCGGGGTGAGGTATCCTGGCTCCTACTGGGATTTCCCTTTCTTGGTGAGTACCTCTGAGGGGGCAGCAGGGTTTTGCCCCATATACTGAGGGAGGAGAACACAGTCTGAAGGAGGTGTTGTGGAAGGAGCAAGGGACTTGGGCCGATCATTTTCTTTACTGTGGATTTGAGAGAAAGGTTAGAGGCCCAGGCGAAGCGCCTGTTGCCAGGCAACCTGCAGACGCAGGCCTGAATTGGCTGGAGCCTTTGCTGGGAAATGTACCTGTTTCAGATTGGCCTGTATGAACCGGCCTCAAGAGGGTTGTTGGTGGAATCACCCCAGTTTATAGCTTTCCCAGTACTCCCACTTTGGGCCAGGGTTTTTCCCACCTTAGGGAACCAAGTCTGGATGGCTGTCCCCTGTGTCCCAGATAGGAAGAGCCTGGAGCATTCCTTCTAGTACTTGTCAAGTACTATGGCCTAAAGGTATAATCTCAATTTTGGGGGGAGGGATGCCCGGGAATTACTTTGCCTCGTTTGAAATTATCAATGATCCCAGGTTCAATTAAGATACCTGAGTTTGAGTTCCTACCCTTTGCCACAGCATGGATGGAACCGGAGAGCATTATGCTAAGGGAAATAAGCCAGGCAGTGAAAGACAAATACCATATGATCTCACCTTTAATAGGAAACTAATCAACAGAACAAACAAGCAAAATATAACTAAAGACACTGAAATAGAAAGCAGGCTGACAGTGACCAGAGGAGAGAGGGGAGGGAATTTCAGGGGAAAAGGGGAAGAGTTTACAGGAACAAATATAAAGGACACATGGACAAAAACTAGGGGTGGGTGGAAATGGGAGGGAGGTGGGGAGGGCTGGAGGGGGTGGGCTGGGATGGGAGTAAAAGACAGAAAACTGTACTTGAACAACAATTAAAATAAAAAAATGTAAGAACACACATACACACACACACACACACACACACGCAAAAGGAAAAGAAGATACCTGAGTTTGTTATCACTTGGGCACTGAGATAGATTTCCTTGGTCCCTGCCTGCATGGAGCTTAAAATACTAAATAGTATTTCCAAATCTAACAAAAGAACATTTGCACCCCTATGTTCATAGCAGCACAATTTACAATAGCTAGGTGCTGGAAGCACCATCAGTAAATGAATGGAGCAAAAAACTATGGTACATTTACACAATGGAATTCTATGCAGCAGAAAGAAAGAAGGAACTCCTACCCTTTGCAACAGCTTGGATGGAGTTGGAAAGCATTATGCTGAGCGAAATAAGCCAGGTGGTGACAGACAAATACCATATGATCTCACCTTTAATAGGAACCCAAACAACAAAACAAAGAAACAAGCAAAATATAACCAAAGACACTGAAATAGAGGACAGACTGACAGTGACCAGAGGGGAGAGAAGAGGGAATTTCAGGGGAGAATGGGTAGGGTTTACAGGAACAAATTTAAAAGACACATGGACAAAAACTAGGGGGAGGGTGGTAATGGGAGGGAAGTGGGGAGGGTAGGGTGGGTGGGCTGGAATGGGAGTAAAAGGGAGAAAACTGTACTTGAACTATGATTAAATAGAAAAAAAATTTTAAAAAGGCATAGAAAAAAAAGAAAGGTTAACTAATGTGGTTACAGGCCTAGAGTATTTTAAAAATTCTGCCAGTATCTATTGAATATTGTAGGGTTCCAATGTGCTTCCTTAAATACTTTTGATCTCTTTGTAGTAAAATTCTTCCCATAGTTTGCAGCTTTCCTCTCCGGTTTGAAAAAAAGAAAGTATATGAATTTAAATACTAAAAAAAAATACTAAATAGTATTTTCAAATCTTATTCCTTTCTCCTTGATTATGAGCTGGATTTGATCAGTTTACTCTTTGCTTTCCATTATGTTCTGATTTGGTATAAGCAACAATAGAACCACTAATATCACTAACCAAGAGAAAAGTGATGATAATTAGAATTGGAAATAAACATCCTTAAAAAATGAGAAAAATGGGAATTGAGTTTAATTCCTTTTGGTAGTGTTGAAGATGATATAGTAAGGTTCACTACATGCTAGCAATAACCTGTCATGAGTAGGAGCAGTTTGGATGAAGACAGAAGCCATTAAGGTGGACCTGGAGATTTGAGGGTATAAATTTTTTTGCTTTTCATGTTGGCAAATTAATTATAGTGATTTAAAGTGACCTATAGCTATTTGAAGTGACTATAGTAATCACTAAGGTATAAATAGTTGTGTGACTGATGTTTGGAAAAAATCACCTAGCTGATTGTTCCACACCTTGTGTCAGCCTGGGTTTGTTGGCCACTAATCATCATGGCAAATACCAACAACTCTTGGGATATGATCAAAAGCAAACCACAAACCCTTCTGCCCACCAAACCAATAACAACTTAAAAAAAGTTGTTTCTTTGAGAAACCTATCTGTGAAAAGCAAGCCATCTGTCAGTGCTGTAGTAGTATTTTGAAATCTAATGATTCGTTATGTTTTCATAATGTCTACTGTTGGTTGGTAAGTCTTCCTGACTTTACTTCCCTGGTAGAATTCTAGTGTCAGGGAATGGAGTATTTAGGGGAGGGGGCTTTGACAATGGGGTGAAAGGAATCATGGATACAATAATAAAGAGTTGGTATATCTTTCAGGTGAGAGGATTTCATTGGACATGAAATAAAACTGTATTTTACATGTAATATTAATAATGATGGCTACCATGTATTGAATGTTAACCATGTTCCACATGATACAGGAGGGTTAGGGTTAGGGTTAGGTGCTACCCTAGGGTTAGGGTAAAGGTGCTACCATTAAATTCATTTTACATATTACATATATTGGCTCAGAAAAAGTAAGTTCTTACCCAAGCTTATGTTATGGGAAAGTGTCCCATATGGAAAAATGAGGATTATAATGTCAGTCTCTGACTCCAAGCATTTATGCCATGTTAACTTTCCTTCAAAATAAAACAAACCAAAAATATTTTACTGTTAAAATAAATCCAAGTCTAGTAATATAAAAAGAAAGTATGAATGCATTGATGGACAAGAATGTATCTTTGGTAATATGAGGTTGAAGTATGAAATAAAATATTCAGAATTTGGATGACAGATATTTATATGATTTTTATTTTGTACATATTTCCAAGTTGATTATTTTGCAAGCATTTTTACCTATCACCTCATAGTTACTAGTTGGATCATTTACTTCATTTTGTTCTTTATATTAGATAAATAATACTTCTTGCTAAAAAACATTTTCATCAACCTGGAAAATGTTTTTCCAGGAAAAATTCAAACTCATAAAGATTTAGGAAAAGAGTAAAGAAAATAAAACCACTTTGTGGTGGTGAAGAGGTACATGCGTTAGTTTCCTATTGCCTCTGTGAAAAGTTAACACCAACGTAGTGGTTTAAGGCAATATAAATCTGTTACTTCACAGTTTTGAAGGTCAGAATGCAAAATGAGTTCTACAGGACCAAAATTGAGGTGTCAGCCTGAGTATTTGCTTCTAGAAGCTCCAGGGGAGAAGGCAGTCCTTGTCTCTTCTTGCTTCTAGAAACTACTCGTGAACTTGCCTCCATTTTCAAAGCCAGTGGCAAATGCTTTTGTTGTCTGTGACCTCTCTTCCACCCTGACATCTCTTTCTCATTCTGATCATCCTATCTCTCTTTTATAAGGGCTCTGGTGATTCTAGTGGACCCACCAGTAAAACCAGGATAATCTCCACATCTTAAAACCCTTACCTTAATCATGCCTCAGAACCCTTAACTTTGTCCTATAAGATAACATATTCATAGGGTCAAGCGATTTCACATAGATATCTTTGGAGGGCCGTTATTCAGAATAGAATTTACCCCATAAATGTTTCCTTACATAATGTAATTGCTCCACAATAGTTACCTAAATTTGGTGAAAGAAATAAAAGTGACCACAGGATTTCTATGACACATTATTATGTAATTTGCATGATTTATTTAAAATTAGGGTAGGGATTATTATATTTATACGTGTGTGTATATATATTTGTCTTTTTCAAGGTATACTGCACAATCTATAAAAGAACTCGAATGGATTTAGAGGTTAAAAGAGTTGCCGCTTCTAGGAGTCAAACTCAGACATTCCCTGGAAGAAAGAAGCCACTACAAGTAGGTGTGCTATATAATTTCCCTCTTGTAGTATGAGTCATTAAATAATTTTCTGACTCCTTTCTTGAAGTTTTTTGACTACTTATACTCACAAATATTTAAGATCAATATTTCCCTGATTTAAAGAATTGAACCTATAAACTTGAAGGTAATCATTACTTGAAAATTGGTGACTGCTTGAATTTAGTTTTATTTTAAAATATTAAGCTTATTACTATTTTCTTCTTATTATTTAAAAATTATCTAGCCCTGGCTGGTGTAGCTCAGTGGATTGAATGTGGGCTGCGAACCAAAGCATCGCAGGTTCAATTCCCAGTCAGGGCACATGCCTGGGTTGCAGGCCACGGCCTCCAGCAACCACACATTGATGTTTCTCTCTCTCTCTCTCTTTCTCCCTCCCTTCCCTCTCTAAAAAAATAAATAAATAAAATCTTTAAAAAAACTTTTAAAAATTATTTGTATGTCTGCCAAAAATATAAAAAAATAAAAACAGTAGAAAGAGGAATAAAATATGAATATTTTAATTCATATTTTGTGTTAACTAGGTAGGAAGAGAATCTGGGCTGCTATTATTGTGACTTTTATTCTTCTCAACTTCTGTCATATACTGTTGTGTATATCCTTGATACGTTTAAAGCTACTTTGTTCCTCTATCCACCACATAACTGGGTATATATAAAGTTTAGTTTAGAAACATATAAAATTGATGTATATTTCCTTGCTGTTCTTATTCTAAATATTGAATGCCTATTGCTTGTCAGTGATCATGATAAAGGTTTTGATAATTTATCTCACTTAACTCTTACAAAAGCTTTTGTATTAGGATTTATTTTACCTGCTTTTAAATATGGAAAAAGTGAGGCTTACAGAGATAACTGACTTGCCAGGATTTTGAACTTCAGTGCTGACTTCAAGATCTGTGTTCTCTGTTGAGTTCCACCATCTCCCTTATAACAAGTTGGTACTTTGGTATTCCAATGTTTCATAATATTATGTGTTAAAACAAACTGAAGTGTTTGATAATGTGAATCAAAGCAGACTTCTTATTAGTCAAAACATCAAGTACAGTATTACATTCTTTCTCACTGATTGTTTGCTTATCATATTAGCAACTTTTTCCTGGTTGCTAATAAAAGCTTGTGGTTTAAGTTCTTTAAAAGAAAGATTTCTAAAATTACCTTCATTTTTCTCCCCAAATAATATCTTCCTTTAAACTTAATGCCTTTATCTCCCTATTAGAAAGGTCCAGACCTGGTGTTGGTTTTAGAGGACAAGTTGATGTGTTTTTTTCCAGAACTCTTGTTCCTTAAGAAAAAATAATCCCAGATGTCCAGGTTATTCTTTCTTAGAGTTTAATAGCAAACTATCACGATTGTAGTTATCAGCTACTATTTCTAAAATTGGAAGTAAAAGATAGAAATAATTCATAAACTTTTTTGAAAAAAGTGGTACTTAATGCTTCAAATATGATTACAGAGATCAACTGATAAATTCATGTGGGAGATAAGAATATAAAGAAGTTATTCAGACCTACTAATAATCAAGGGAATGAAAATTAACATAATGATATACCTTTGTGCCTCGATTAAATTAGGGAAGAAATGTAATATTGAGAGTACTCAGAAGTACAGTTGGTGCATTTTAAACTGTTGCCACATTTTTTATAATGATATTGATGATGTGTATTAAGCTATAGTAGCAATTGGACAATATCATTATTTCTTTTAATAATATTTTTTGACTATGCTATTACAGTTGTCCCAATTTTTCCCCTCTATGCTTCTCTCCACCCAGCAGCCCCCACTCCCTCAGGCAATCCACTAACAGTTGTCACGTTCATGGGTCATTCCTATAAGTTCTTTGGCTACTCCATTTCCTATACTGTACTTTACATCCCCATAGCTACTCTGTAATTATCTATTTGTACTTCTTAATCTCCTCACCTTTCTACCCATTCTCCACATCCCTCCCATCTGGCAACCATCAGAACCCTCTCTGCATCCATGATTCTGTCTTTGTTCATCTTGTTTCTTTAGTTTGTTTTTTTAGATTCAGTTGTTGATAGACGTGTATTTACTGCCACTTATTGCTCATAGTTTTTATCTTCTTTTTCTTAAATAAGTCCTTTTAACATGTCATATAATAATGGCTTGGTGATGATGAAGTAAATTTAGTTTTTTTCTTGTCTGGGAAGCTCTATATCTGTCTTTCAATTTTAAATAATGGCTTTGCTGGGTAGAGTAATCTTGGCTGTAGGTCCCTGCTTTACATGACTTTGAATATTTCTTGCCAATCCTCTCTAGCCTGCAAAGTTTCTTTTGAGAAATCAGCTGACAGTCTTATGGGAACTCCCTTGTAGGTAGCTAGCTGCCTTGTCTTGATGCTTTTAACATTCTCTCTTTATCTTTAAACTTTGTTATTTTAATTATGACATGTCTTGGAGTGGGCCTCTTTGCATCCATGTTGTTTGGATTGATTGTTTTGTTTCCTTCCTTATGTTCCAGATCATTGATTTGATTATCAGCTTTAGTCACTCTACTGTTGTTTTCTTGTAGGTTGTTCTCCTATAAGTTGTTCTTTATTTCAATTAGTGAATCCTTTGTTTCTGAATGGATATTTTTTATGCTCTTGAGTTCCCTGAGCATCCTTATAACAAGTGTTTTGAACTCTGCATCTGATAGATTGTTTATCTGCATTTTGTTCAGTTCTTTTTCTGGAGTTTTGATCTGTTCTATCATTTGGGCCATGTTTCCTTGTGTGCTCATTTTGGCAGTCTCCCTGTCTTTGTTTCTATGTATTAGGTAAGGCTTCTATGGCTCCCTGTGTTGGTAGCATGGGCTGATGTATTAGGTGTCCTGTAAAGTCCAGTGGCACAGCCTACCCCATCACCCATGCTGCATACTCAAGGTACACCCTTCCTGTGGGCTGAGTACACCCTCCTCTTGTAGTTGAGCCTTGGTTGCTATTGGCTGATCAATGGGAGGGATTTACCCAGGCCAGTCAGCTGCAAGAATTAACTGTGGCCGCTAACCACCAACATCCATCTTCTGTGGAGGATCAGCTGTGCAGGGGTTGGCTGTTGATATCTGACATGGTCTGTAGCTGTCCACTGGGTATGCAGGCTCTGGAGTTTCCTGGGTAGTGCAGGCCAAGGTCAGCCCCTACCTGTATTTTGTCCAGGGCCATCCTGGGCTACAAAACAATCTGAAATTGCTGCTACATGTGCTGGGCTTGGAGATTCCCAGGTGAAGCCAAGCTGTGAACCTAGGCTGGCTGTTGCTAATATTAGGGCCTGGGCCACTTATCAAGAGGTATGGAGGTTGAGTGATCACTGAGGCAAACTGTTGCCTGTTTGAGAGGATTTAGGAAGATGTGAAGCAAGAGCCAATACCAGCCATTCATATGGAAAAGTCTCTGTTAACAGCTTGGGTGGGCCCATAATTTGGATGGAGCATAGTCTTAGGGGATCTCAGGGTCGGAAAATAGTGTTAAGCCAGGTTGATGGAGTCTCAGATATTGAGCCTTGTGGCACCTCCCTGCCAGCTCTGTGGCTCTGTTGGGGGAGGGTTCAGAAAAGAGACAGTGGCCTCTACCTGCCTTTCTGTCTGGGAGAAAGCTGTCCCTGAGCTCTCACCTTGATGCAAGACACTTCAGTTTCTCCCTGTATGCCACCGGTGCCTTTCAAGCTGCTACCCTGGTGCTAGAGCTCAGAGAGAGTGAGTCTGAGTAAGTCCGTGTATGGGTTCTTTAAGAGGAACTGCTTGGGACTCTAGAACTTACTTTTACTGGCTCAGTCCCCACTAATTTTTGCAGCTAGAAGTTATAGGGACTTATCTTTCTGGCACTGGAACCCTGGGATGGGGCTCTGGTGTATTGTTGTGATTCCTTGCTCCTGAATCTTTCCGAATTTTTTCCACCATGTATGGATATAGGACCAGACTGTTTCATGTCTCTGCCCCTCCTACCAGTCTGGTTGAATGTGGTTTCTTTAATTTCGTAGTTGTCAGACTTATTTAACTCAATTTCTGATGGTTCTGAGTGATGATTGTTTTATATTTTAGTTGTAATTTTGTTGTGGTTGTGTGAAGAAGCAAGCTGTGTTTACTTATGCCACCATCTTGACCAGCAGTCCTCAATTGAAAGATATTCTATAAAGTGTGGCACAACCTTTAGATAGAATATTATGTAGTCATAATAATAACAATTTTAAGTAGTAACAGAAATAGCCTATAATAAAAGTTGAAAAAGATAGTATACATACCATTATAAGTTCATCTAAACCTATGTAAAATGTATAATGCAAAGGGTGAAACCTAATGTGACCTATGGAGTTGGAGGATAGTGGTGTGTCAATGTAGATCACCAGGTGTAACATATGTGCTACTCTAGTGGGGAGTGTTATTAATGGGGGGAGTTATGCATGTGTGGTGTCAGGGGTATATAAGAAATTTCTATACCCTACACTCAATTTTGCTGTGAATCTAAAATTGTTCTAAAAAATAAAGTCTATTAAAAAAAGTCAGGACACAAATAATCCAACATCTTAAATGAGAGGCCAGGTAGTATATATTTTTAGCTTTAAATATGTTGGCTGTGGAGTTACAGCTGCTCCCCTCTGCTATAGTAGTGAGAATCCAGACAATCTGTAGATAAATGAGCCTGGCTGTGTTCCCATAAAACTTTATCTACAGAAACAGCTGGGCTAGGGTTTGCTGACTCCTGGCCCTACGGATTTATGAACTCTCTGGTATTCTGGGTTGGCTAACACAATTTTGTGTTCTGGATTGGCTTAGAAATTTATAAACTGTAAGTTATCTTTATTCTGGATTGGTTAGCATCAAATTGGCTAGCACAAAAGAAAGATAATTACCATTACTCCTATGACTTCATAAGACTGTCTACAAGTTCATTAAAGCTCTTTCTGGGGAATAATAATGATGATGATCATGACTATGACAACTACAGCTAAATTCTATTTGGATTTTCTTACTACAATTAGATGATGTCATGGTGTTCCCAAGTAGAATTAAGAAAATCTTTGATGTGTGATGAAAACGTACTGCTATTTTAGGCTGATATACAGGGTCTGGCACAAATAATGCCCTTGTATTTTTTATTTTTTTATTTTTATTTTTTTAAAGATTTTATTTATTTATTTTTAGAGAGGGAAGGGAGGGAGAAAGAGAGAGAAAGAGAAACATCAATGAATGGTTGCTGGGGGCCGTGGCCTGCAACCCAGGTATGTGGCCTGACTGGGAATCGAACCTGCAACACTTTAGTTCGCAGCCCGCGCTCAATCCACTGAGCTATGCCAGCCACGAAATAATGCCCTTTTAAAATTACAAAGTCTTTTATTACAAAATCATAAGCATGCAATTCTGTAACATAACAGTATCATACTCAAGCATACCATATCACATTTTAGGTGAAATGTTCAAATTAAAACTGTAAATTATTACACCCATACTATTACCCTACCAACCACACTCAAGCAGGCCTTACTTCTGCTGGACCCTCTGTATATTATTTTATTACTATACAAAATTAATTAAATATAACTAATATATTTACTTGATTATTATATATTAAGATATACTTACATTGAAATAATCTTGTGATTTTCTATATCTACATTTGGCTATTTATTAGGCTAGTATTTAAAACAGTGTCATATTAAAGTTGATACAGAGGCAAATTTGTTTTCTTACTCTTGTGGTCAGAATGATGAAGCTCAGTCTTATATATCATCTCTGTACTTGCTGTGAGAATCACAAAAATGACTAGTTAGATGATATTTCAGAATGAGGTGTAAGTGCTGATGGGTGAATTATTTTCTGTTTTTATTAACTTGAACTTTCCCTGAGACTCATACAAAAATATTACAGTGGCTAAGCTCACTGTAATTTTCTGTTCCATGCACAATTTGGGGGGGCAATAAGACTGAATATTTACAAATATATACATGTATTTATTTGTCATTTCCTTGCTTAAAGTCTGCACTATTTTCCACATTACCTTTAGGACAAGGGCCAACTTCCTTTACTTCTATTACAAAGCAACAGTTCTAGCCATTACTTTCTTACACTCTGGGTTTCAACCCTCTCCAGCTGCTTTTGCCTGGGGCTAGTTCAGCACAAGTTGCTCCTCTTGCTGAAGCAATTCTCTGCCTTCTCTCTTCCTCTGGTGGGTGGGAGCACTCACCCTGCAGAGCTCCATTTAAAGGTTGCTTTAGTTTTGGTAAATTTTGTCCATTCCCTCCACTAGATTGGACATACATGGTATATGTAAGCTGCTCTGCCATAGCGCTTATTTTTCCCATTATTGTTTGTTTGAGTGAGTGTCTTCCTCAGCAGCTGGATTGCAGGTAGGAATTATCTGTTGGGTTGGCCAAAAAATCCATTCAGTTTTTTCCATAAAATAAAAGACACATTTTTCATTTTCACCAATAACTATTGATTTGGACATTTTGAGTATGTCGGCTATTTCCTGCTATTGGCTTCTAGTAGGTAGAGGCCAGAGGTACTGTTAACAAAATGCCTAAGACAACCCCACACAAAGAATTATTTAGCCAAAATGTCAATAGTACAAAGGAACTTTGCAAACCACTTTTGACATGTTTGATCAGTTGCTTCTCCATATACTGTACAAATCTTCTTTTTATTTCAGTTGTATTTCTACCTTTCTTGAAATAATAAAGCACAATATGCTGAAAATCTTCTTCCATCTTCAATATTAAAATGGCTGCATAAAAATTTACCAGTTTTGATAAGTTTTTTTAAGTGCATGATGATATGACAGCTATCACAATACAATCTAACAAAATTGTTTAGAATTAAGTTAAAAGACAATTAAGCACTATGAGAGCCATGGTATGCAAAAACGTAACAGTTTTTTGCCAACCCAGTATGTTGCTTAGCTTTCTATCTCTGTGTTTCAAGCATACTTGGGAGGGACTTAATAAATATTTCTTATATAGTTTACTGAGAAAAGTTATAATTAGCCACATGACATTGATTCATTGTTTATCTTTTAAAGTATAAATGAAGGAAAAATACTGATTTATTTTTTTAAAAATTAAAGCACGGATGGAGTTCCAAATCATCGGCAATCCAGAATCCTCCTTCCTTTCCTGTGTAAGTCACTTTTTTTTCACATTTGAGCTGTTTAATGTGCAAATATTTATTGATAAGGATAAAAAGAAAGTAAAATATATACATATGTATATATATATATATATATATATATATAAAAAACTATGTGAAATACAGAAAAATATATATGCATGTGGATGGCCTGAAATTATTATGACAAAATTAAAGTGGCTCTTGTATAAGATGGCAGGATTAAGGATCATACTACTCTTGTTTCTTATTTTATTTAATATTGTTCTTATATACTCCTGAAAATATATAAATATTTCTTTATTTAGAAAATTCAGCTAAGTGCATTTATTAAAGAAATATATACAATTTTGCATTTTATAACTAGGATCGTCAAAATGAATTTGGAACTTATTTTGAGGAATATGACAATTTTATGAATCTTATTAAAGTGATTTTATTTTGAATTTGATACATTGACTGGTTTTATGCTTTATATTTTTCCCTTTTAAAATTTGGAAGTATATATTTTTATGTCCTTTCCAGTATTTTACACTATAGGGCATCTTGGCAAATAGAAATGAAAAACAATAATTATTAAGCTGAACTATGTGAAATTGGCAAATATCAGAAATTTCTTGAGATTCTACATAACAGGTATCTGTGTGCTCCTCTAGGCAATGAACAGAGCTAGGTGCACGCACTAGATACAGGATGTTGAGTATGTAACAGCAGGCAGTTGTGTGCTGGTAAATGTTTTTAACAACTGGTTTTCTGAAACTGTACTGTAAATTTAATATAAATTTCAATTGTTAATTATAAATAATCTTAAGTATATTTTAAGTTGATTATAAATTTTACAGATATAAAGGATATGTAGCAAGCAATTTATAAACACTAATAAAATATATAAAGTCTTTATTATAAATGCCATATAATGAATTGATTGTCACAGAAACATATCTTTGTTTTTTGTTGAATTCTTATATCTGAAGTCAACCTATGGCTGTAATTGATTCACCAGTGTAGTTCCAACATAAATATTAGTTGATATTTTCACATTTTCACTTATTGTAGAGTGATATGATTTCTTTGCTGAATCAAGTGATAGTTTTGAATACTGAAGCAATATTTCCATTTTTTTGTTCTTCACAGTGTGTCAGTTAAGTCAAGATACACTTTTTTTTTTAATCTTTACCCAAGGATACATTCAGACTGAGAAAGGGAAACAGCAATACAAGAGAAACTTCGATTGGTTGTGTCCCAAATACGCCCTGACAGTAGAATGAACCCACAACCCAGGCATGTGCTCTGACTGGGGATTGAATCCTCGACCTTCTAGTTCATGGGACAATGCTCCAACTAGCTGTGCCACACTGGCCAGGGAAAGACATGATACACTTTTAAGTTTAGTCTGCATTATTAAAATTTTCTCCACCACTTTTTAAAGTCTCAGGCATCAACAAAGTAGTAATAAATGAAGTTCTGATTGATAGCTTTTGCCAATTTCTGTGTAAATAACCCCACTGTGGTTATTTCAAGTTATCTATGTAATAACACTCAACACAGATTTGGAGAGATGTATACCGTTATCTTACCATACAGTTATGTATATAATAACCCCTAGGGCACAAATAATAGTGAAATATCATAATATCACTAGCAAGAAATGACTTTGAGTATTTATTACTTTTGTTTTTATGTAACTTATTTAACTCTTAAGTTTATATTATTTTGTTTTTAATGATGTTTTGTTAACAATACGCTAAAAAATTACTGAACATTTAACAAAAGCTAGCACAGCTGGTAGGCATCAGTGCACTGTTGGCTTCAGTGTACCTTTTTATATGAGTTAACATATATAATTTTCAACTACTAAAGTTTTATTTATAAAAATTATGGGCTGCATAGATTATTTCTTTCAGGGTCCCACGACTTGATTTGGGAAGCCTTGTTGGCTCTGATGAAGAGGTAATTTTTATTTAGTATTTAATATAGCAAACATTTGGATACAATATTACAAGTATTATAGCATATAGTAAGTTTCATTTAATTTTATTTTTAGGTTTTTTAAAAAATATATTCCACTTAGTACAGTGCATATTCATTTTGACCCACCAAAATTTACCTTCTGCTCTTGATTGGGTCACACCATGTCAAATACCATATACTCAGCATCACCTAAATGAACTGGTTAGTATTTATTTCTTATTACCAACATTCTGAATTATAGTGTGCATTTTAGCACTATATTTAATCCAGAAATTTCATTAGGTTTAGTCTATGTTTTATTTAGTTTAAGTATTTTATATATATTAACATCCTAAACAATAATGTTGGTGAAATAATTTTACTTTGTTTTATTTTTTTCTCACATCAGAATAGTATTATTAAGGTATCTTATAAAATTAGTAAAGTATAGGTTTATCCTAATAGGGAATCCAGGAATTTAAAAATTTTGGCAGAATAGATCAGATCTTGGTAGTTTAACAATATTCTATTTGTTTTTTAGAAGTTGACTCATTCTTTAGGCTACTTTAGGCTTTATTCTAGTATGTTATAGAATAAATAAGTATATTAATTTCAAGGTATCTTCTTGGGACATACTATACTTCACACAGTATTTAGTGTTTTTTATTTCACATTATGAACAGAAGTTCTGAGAATTCTGAGTAGGGCTTACTTTTCTGTCTTTGTTAGTCTTTTTCACTTAACTGGTTCTATTCACGTTCTCCTCAGTCTCACTGTGGATAATTGTGTTAATAGTACCCTAGTCTGTATCATGCTTCAGTTTTCACCCTGAAGCTTTGCCTCATCCTTTTCTTCTGTGTTAACTTGGATGTTATCAGTAGTTTTCAAGGGTTGTACTGGCACTATACTCCTTTTGAAGTGACGGCCTCTCTCTGGGCCGATGCATATGCCCTAGGGTTTGTTTAATGCTTCTGGTTTCTCTTATCCTCTGACTCTATTATGTCTCACTTCCATGGAAGTGTGGCAGGGAACCAAATAATGCCAGAAGATAGAATATCTTAATATTCTGGAAATGGCAACCAGTACTTCTCAGTAGTAGTGACCTGTAGTTCCTATGACTGTTCTGGAAGAAATGATTGACAGTGGAGGTTTCTGGGGCAGGAAGGAAAGGCCTATCTAGAACTTCTAAAAACAAAGGAAAGTTGTTCAGTGTCTTCTCAAAGTATTTTAGAACCAGGGATGATTTTCACTGGGAAACAAGGTTCAGACTTACTGGTAATGGAGGCCAATGCCCATTTTGAGCAGTTCTGCCTGCTCTGATTGCTTAGTGATGCTGTACAGCTAAATGTTTTAACTGTCACTTCTGTTGAGAACATAAGTATTAAATTTAAGGTAAATGATAAACTTATTGTTAATAAGACAGATTAATAATTATTTTGATTTTTTTCTGGCAGACAGCATAGTTTTTCTTTTTGCCTTAGGAGCAGGACATTATACCTGAAGATTTGCCAGCAACAACAGGAAATTATAAACAAAAATATCAGCAGTACAAAGTTGATACAGAAGAGGGATATAAAGAGTATAGTCAGAGGAATGCAGAAAAGACAAAATCAAATACCACACATCAACCGTCTCCAAGAAACAAGATAGAGGACAAGGTAATGTATGAGGCTTTATAAAAAGAGCACACATATTATAGAAACATCTTTTGTTGTCTGATATGTCTTGCTATTACTTGTAATAAGTGTGCCTCAGATCATTTTAAGTATTTTACTTAGATTAACTAGTTTATGATTCATAATAACTCTAATGGATTATTATTAGCATTTTAAGGTATGAAATCTCTTAGACAGGAGTTTCAAAAACAAGACAAGTTTTCATCAGTGATTATCCTACTGCAACACCTTTGCTGTTGTTAACGGAACATCAGCATATCTTATATTCAGAGAAGAATGTAGTGTCTTATCTTTTCAGGACCCCGGAGGATCTTCGCCTCAAAGGATACACCCCATCTTTTTTGTACTTTAGCTCCAAATTTAAGTTTATAAGGAGTGGGCATGTCCACATTCATTAACTTAAATGGACAGTAATAGTTATAATAGTTACTACTTTTTATTTTATGCTTACTGTATGTCGGGTTCTTTTTTAAGTGTTGGACATGTGTCATCTCCTTTAATCTTTTTCTGTGTGTGTTTGTAGAGTAGTGACTATTATTTATCTCCATTTCCATGTGTGACCCAAGGCACCAAGGTTGTCTAGCTAGAAAGTGGAAGAGCAGAATTCCAACAAGCAGTCTGATGGTCAGAGCTAGTACTGTTAGGCCCTACACAAATAACCACTGAAGCGTTTAGTAGGTCTTGAACCCCTTTTTTTGTTGTTAAAAACAAATATGCAAAGTATGTGCATGAGGTTCATTTGTTGCTTTCATGTGCAGTGTGCACAAGGGGAAGGAGTGTTCACAGGTGACCTTACCACTCCGGATCGGAAGGCCCTCTTACAGCAGCGATACGCAGACAGCCCTTACTGCGCGCAGCAGCGGGGGAGAAAATCTGACGCCGTAAGTTGGCAGTATATTTACCTATGTGGCGGCCGGTAAGATAATTTGCCCTGTAAGATTTTACAGACTTATAATTGTAAAAATAATGAATAAATAATAAATAATTTCAGCATAAATAATTTCAGCATAAATAATTTCAGCAATTGAATTTGGACTGCGGTGAACATTCATTAGTGTGCAAATTGAGTCCTCATTTTTATAAATGATTGATGGTTGATATATTTACTGTGGAGAATTGTCTTAAACTTTTTAGAGTTTATAAAAATTTTGTTTATAATGTTCCAAATTTTAATTGGCTGCTATTTATAACAGTGGACTTATTTGGCACTGACCCTCCCCCAGAGTAGTCTGGTTATTTTTCCTAAGTCAGAAGCTAAGACAACTAGAGAAATTCAGAGTAGTTAAAGAAAAGGACAGGAATAAAGTAAATACTCTTTAGGAAGAGGGAAGCAAAACTTTGAAGTTAGACTCTCAATATTAAGTATATTATATCTCTTAGAAAGTCATTTATATTGTTAGGTGAATATTGCTTAGTCTGGTCCTGGTACAAATAGATAACTACACAATATTTTTACATTAAAATAAAATTTTATTTTTATTCAATATATGTACTTTAATGTTACGTTTATTTTATTTTTTTTTAAAGATTTTTATTTATTTATTTTTAGAGAGGGAAGGGAGATAGAGAGAGAGAGAGAAACATCAATGTGCGGTTGCTGGGGGTTATGGCCTGCAACCCAGGCATGTACCCTGGCTGGGAATGTTACGTTTATTTTTGATTAAATTTATTGAGGTGACATTGGTTAATAAAGTTATAGGTTTCAAATGTACAGTGCTATGATGCATCATCTTTATATCCCATTGGGTGTTCACTACCCATCAGACAAAGCTGCGTGAAGTTGGAGCCCACTGGCCACTCCAGACACTCCCAGGTGATTCAAATCTCAGACACACCTATAATGGATTGATGGAATGCTCATGTGTGTTGGCTCGAAAGTTAGGAAACTTTTGTTTAGATAGACCAAGTAATAATAACGCAATATGGATTTAGCCAGTTACATTTTCATGGTCATTGAGGGGAAGTTTAATATGTGTTTTATTTTGGTTGTACTCATGCAGAATGATGGTCTTCTGAATTGACAGCCTTGTGTAATCAATCTCAACCAGGTGGACTGATTTTTTTCTGGATGTCCCAAGTTGCTAACTTGTCACAGTTCTTTTACTAAAACCACAAACACATTATTTTGTATGCCTATTATTATCTAGATAGTTATGCTTAATAGAATAAGGAATATAGCAGGGTCATCCTGAAAAATAAAGCAGTTACTTTATAAGGCAAAACAGTGTCTCAAATGAAGCTTTATTGATAGGTCTAAAGTTATACTTGAAATGCATGTTACCAATATGTACTTAAGGTACATTGGATATTGTTCTTGGTATAATCCAAAGCCATCTGGATATTAGTAGATTTCTTCTCTTTACTATTACTTTGTTAGTGGCAATATATATAAATTCACTATCAAGTGTATGTCACTTAATTGTGGTAGTACTCATTTATTTGTGTTTTTTCAAGGAAATGTTTATGCAAGTTAATTTTGAGTACATCAAAAATTAGTATTTATTTATTTTTAAAATGTAGGCAACAACTTTTAAATTTAATTTTAATTAGTTAACTCTACAACAGAAACAGTGTGTGTTTTTTTATGTTCATCTCTTCTACTTTGCTTGACATTTTTCAGTGTTATCAGATTCTTTTCACCAGTTGATTTCTGCTTCTAATCGGCTTTATGATTACATAGACATCTAAATCAAAGTGCCTGAGGGTGGTTCTAACCTTCTCTACAAAATGTAATCCACCATAAATGTCAACAGTTAAGGTGGGCTTTCTGCATGGGCTCTATATTTATTAATCTAACCTTTTTTGCTTGCTTCTGGATGATCTTCTTTTATATGTAATTTCACATTTTAGTCAGTGTCCATTTTCTGAATCACCCTTTGATACCTGTAAAAATGGTATCACCCTTTGACACCTTGCTTACCTGTAATTATACAGTTCTTCTAACTTTAAAAAAATCATTAAAAATCATTATGAAGTGTCATTAGCTTAAGAATAGAAGATGCCATTACATATTAAATTATATGAACTCTATATGGGGCATATTTGGATGTATAAAGTATACCTCCTAAATTTCTGCCAAACAAAAATCTAAATTCAATTATAGACTAACATTTATATAATTGTGCTCAGCTTTTCCTTGTTTCTTAGCAGTTTCTACCTTTTTCTACAATATGTCTTTAGTTATTCCTATTTGAACTTTGCATCACTTTTAAATGGTGTACTTTCTCTAAAGCTGAAGAGCCTCCATCTTAAACAACATGACCTTACTTGATTTCATTTATTGAAACGATGGAGTGGGGATGGGTGACAGTAATTTACATTCTAAAAATAGAACAAGTTTGAATTCACAAGGAAAATGGGGACAGACTCATAGATGGAGAGCAGGATGACAGGTAGTGATGGGGGGAGGTTAGGGGTGGAGGGATTGAGCAAAATGGAAGAAGACTCGTGGACATGGACAGCAGTGTGGTGATTGGTGTGGGGAGGAGGTACAAGCGGACTAAATGGTAATGGAAAACATACAATAAAGATAAAATAAAAAATAAAAATAGAACAAGTTTTATTTGACTTCTTAATTTTTTAACCTGTTTTATTTGCCCTTCAAAAGAAACATTTTAGTGATTCTAGTTTCAAGATAATCTAATTGGAATTGAGTGATTATGCACCAATCTGATGTGACCTAAAGTGTAGCAGAGATAATTTTGGAAAAGCAAACAATGTTATGAGGAGAGTTTAGTCAAAACACTAATTGAGAAAAGTTGATCAAGGCTTATTAATGGATTATATGTGTGGAAAATGTTAGTGTCCCTTTAATAATGGGACTCTTTTGTTTGTTTTTAGAGTTTCCGTATAGAGTTGAATGATTTCAGTTCAGTTTCAGCTTCATGCACCGTGAATGGTTTAGATTTTAAGACTTTTGTGTTAACTGTAGTGTTATTCTGCTTTACAGACAGTGAAATTTTCTTTATTTTCTCTTCTCAGGAGATTGTGGCTGCTGAGAAGAAGAAACAGACCGTTGAGGAGCAAGTGATGAGAGACCACCTGTCCAGGTGAGAGTTAGACTGGTACCAGAAGTGCATCCAAGAAGTTTTCATTAGATATTTTGTTTATGGCTGACGGCCCATATCCTTGGTCAATCAAGGAGTGGCCAACGCAGACATTCCCACACTTTCTCTGTTCAATCCACTCATAGTGTCTTAGTAGTTTTTTTTTTTCAGAGTACTCCTAGGCCAGTAGAAATACCCATCAGTTCCACTTATTAAATATTTTTGTCCAAACAACTTAATGAATATTTACTTCCTAACAATTTAATGGCTATTAGAAAAAATAATACACATAAATTAAAAGAAGATATATATATTTTCATTCTTAAGTAGTCATAACCACCTACTAATGGGATGCATGCACCATTCTGGGCACTGCACAGTATCTCCAGCTATGAGTTGTTAGAACTGTTTACGATGCTGGCACTCTCACTTTCTATTTTACATGCTGCTTGCTTTTTATCATAGGACAGTAGAAAGCCCAGCTTTGCAAAGATGAGACATCACTAAAGGAATGTGTCTTATTGAAACTGTAAATTACTTTGAGCTAGTAATTCCTGTGGTGTCTAATAAATATCAAATACTGTGTTTCTCTCAAAAATTAAAAATACCTTGCAGTGTCTCTGGGAAGTGTCTGGGGCATCCCGGAGGTGACTTGGCATACAGTTCAGGAACTGTGGGACTAACTATGTGAATTGCCAAACATAATCTAAGTTTCATAACCCTTAAAAACTAGATAAAGTTTTGGCACCTGCTGAGCTAAATTGCATGACAACATGTAAATACTGAGAGATTTAAGAAGTAAGACTTAAGTTTAGCTTTGAAGAAAATTGTTTCATTAGGTGGCAAAAAGAATGATATTCTACTGCATGTTTTTCTGTAAATTGAAATAATTATAGTCTCCAATGTGTCTCTTTTCATTATCTCGTGAACTCACTTTATTAATATTTCTACCCCCAACCACACCACCACAAGGTGATTATTCATTTAATATCTGACAGATATGTAATTCTGATAGCAGTGTAAATTTGCATTCACATACGGGCTTTTTCAAAACTGCTTACAAATATGTGAATGCTAGCACAATAAATTATCCCATTTAATTGTTGAACTTTGCGTTTTGCGGTATAGGGCTGTAATCAGTGATCCAGAACAAAATTTATCCACTGAGAAACAAGAAAGTGCTTTTATCCTTCCAGATTCAAACATAGCACCTCTTCGACTTAGGAAAAGAATGCTACATGAAACAAAGTAAGATTTTTATGTATATAAAGTTAGGATGTACTATTTACACGTGTATTATTTAAAATGTTACTTTGTGTCCAACTGAGAAAGTTTTTGCCTTTTCTCTTTAGAGATAAGTGCATTTTTGAAGTTTAGACTCTACTCCTGCCACTTTAAGATATTGGGATAAAGTTTTCTAACCTTAATCTTCAGGTTTTTATTTGTGATTTAGGAATAATAGCCACAACCTTAGGAGATAATGTGTATCTCCTTCTGTTAAAATGTATAACATATTAACTGAGACTTTGGTATGTGCACAATACATAGTGGCCACATCTCATTGATACATAATATATTCAAAGTTGGTGTTGTTTAAAAGTTATTATTATTTTGCATTTAGTTTGTAGTTTATAAAATCTTTAGATTGGTGTAAACTTTCACAGTCTGGTGTAATTCACTTTAATTTCTCAACAACTTCACTGCCTGTTGACATCTAGCCTCAGCTCTAATAGACAGAAAATCTACCAGTTCCTGCAGTAATTCTTTTATGTTTTCAGACAGCTGTAATTGTGAGGCAGCTACTTTCTTATAACTTTTATCTTTTTGTTTTATTCTTATTTTCTTGAAGCTTTAGTTTTCATAACTTTAAGTATTTGAATGTATCAGGTATTAATTTCTTACTGCTGCTGTAACAAATGACCACAAATAGTCTTCTAAAATAACACAAATTTATTCTCTTACAGTTCTAGAGGTCAGAAGCTTAAAATCAGGATCTTGACAGGGTGCATTCCTTCTAGAAGCTTCAGGGAAGAATCTGTTTTCTTGCCTTTTCAGCTTCCACATGCTGCCTTCATTCCTCGGCTCTTGGCCCCTTCTCCCACCTTCCAAGCCCGCAGTGGCTGGTCAAGCCTTTCTTGTGTCATCTCACTCTGACACTCTTCTGTGTCACATGCACCTCTGTTTCCCTCTTCTTAAGGCCCATGTGATTGCACTGAGACTGCCCAGCAAATGCTGAATAATCTTCTCATCTCCAGATCTTCAATCACATCTGCAAAGTCCTTTTACTACATCATGTAAAGTAACATATTTACATGTTCTGAGGATTAGCACATGGACATCTTTAGGGGGTCATCTCTAAATCTCTTTTTTAAGGTAAACTTTTATTGAAATAAAATATATATTCACAAAATGTACCCATTTTAACTCTGGCTTGTTCGACTCAGTGGATTGAGCACCAGCGAACTGAAAGGTTGCTGGTTTGATTTTTAGTCAGGGCATATGCCTGGGTTGCAGGCCAGCTCCCCAGTTGGGGGTGTGATGTATCTCTTACACACTGATGTTTCTCTCCCTCTCTTTCTCCTTCCCTTCCCATCTCTCTAAAACTATAAATAAATAAAATATTAAAAAATAAAGTGCACACATTTTAGATGTATAGCATAATGAATATTCACAACCTGAACAAGTTTCTAGATGAAGAAGTGGGCTGGAGGCAGAACCCAGCCCCTCATCCCCGCGCTGTCTCCCAGGCACTACCCACCTCCTCTGCCGCAGCCGGTGGGCCTCTCCCCTGCTGTTGTAGATCATAACTGCCTGGTTATACACTTAGGTGAAAGCACAAAATTTCGACTCTGCACCTGGCTGCATTTTTTTTTAAGATTTTATTTATTTTTAGAGAGGGAAGGGAGGGAGATAGAGAGAGAGAGAGAGAGAGAGAGAGAGAGAGAAACTTCAATGTGGGGTTGCTGGGGGTTATGGCCTGCAACCCAGGCATGTACCATGGCTGGGAATCGAACCTGGGACACTTTGGTTCCCAGCCCGCACTCAATCCAGTGAGCTACGCCAGCCAGGGCTGCACCTGGCTGCTTTTGTTCAACATTATGTTGGTGTGCATTTTATTCATGTTATTAATCATAGTTGTCATTTACTTTCATTGCTGTACAGAATTTAACTGTACAAATATATCACAATGTATGTACAGGTGTTGATGGACTCTTTATGAATAGTGCTGCCAGGAACTCTTGTGCATGCCTTTTGGTGAACGTATGTACACCTTTCTGCTCAGTGCACACCTAGAAATGGAATTGCTGGACCATTTAACATGCATGTGTTTGGCTTTAAAAAATATTGCCAAATAGTTTCCCAAAGTGGTTGTTGCAATTAACAGTGTCACCAGTAGAAGTAAGAGGGTGGTGTTTGCACTGTATATTTGCCCATGCTTGGTATTGTTTACATTTTTAACTTAGTTCTTATAAGGATGTGTGGTAATTTTAACTCACATTCACTGGTGCATAATGAAGTTTAGCACTTTCACATATGTATACTGGTCATGTAAATATATTCTTACATGAAACTTCCCTTCAAGTCTGTTGGCTTATCTTTTTCATATTGGCTGTGGAACTTGTTTATATATTCTAGTTACAAGTCCCTTTCACGTATGTTTTTGGACACATATTTTCCTACTCTGTGTTTACCTTTACATTCTCCTGATCAGGGTTCTTAATTTCAGTGTAGACTAGTTTTCCATTCTTTCTGTTTGTTGTTAATGTCCTTTCTATCTTCTTGAAGAAATCTCTGCTTACCACAAACTCATTGTTTCTCTCACTTATAATGCCATTTATGTCATATATGAAGTTGTTATAAATGCATGGTAGGTTTCTAGGCTTTTTCTTTCATTTCATCTACCTGTATTTTTCTATGTTATATTCAATATTTTTCTATTTTAATTAGTATTGCTTTTTATTAAATACCTGCAGCTTGTTTATCTTCAATATTGTCTTGCCATAATAGACCCTTTTCTCTTTAATAGAAATTTTTGATTTAGCTAGTCTAGTTCTATGAAAAACTCTATGGGGATATTGATTAGAATTTTTGAGTTTATGGATTTCACCCTCCCCTCTTACTCATTATTTCTAGAGGAAGAGGTGAAATTCTGCTTCAAAGAGTCAGAAGCGGGAAACTGGCAGGTGAAGTGCAACCCTTCCTGTTGTCTTTCCCCAGAGGGGCAGCCGCCCGCAGCAGCCTACACTCTGTCCTACGCACGAAGCTTTACATGCCCGCCCACCCCCAGTGGGAAGAGTGGGTTAGTCTGTTTAATTCTGATGTCAAAGGCTTAGCCTCCTGTTGCTGCATTCCTAAGGCATAGTTGCCAAAGGTTTCATTAATAATAAAATTCATATTTTGGTCTTGATCCACTTAATTCTTATTTCTATATTGGTTAAAAACTTGGGTAGATTATTGGTGCTGCTTATCAGATACCTAAAAGTCTAACATGAAACTTGCCATTGTAGTATAAATGCCTATTCTTTTATATTTTCAAGGAGACTCTAGACTTCTTGAAGCTATTACTTCGGCCTATCACTGTTAAACTGAGTTCTGTTCACCTTTGAGAAGCAACATAATGTGGTGGTTATGAGCAAGGTTTTTTTCTAGCTTTGCTGTGTACTAACTGTATTATGGCTCTGTAAAATTTATTTGTAAAATGGGATAATAATACTTCACGGATTTATTGCAAGCATTAAATGAACCAATACACATTAAAGTGATTTTAATAACAACTAGTGTCTAGGAAGTTTTCAATAAATGGTAGCTATTATTAGTGCTGTTATTTACTCAGCATTTAGAATTGTTTATGGCTCAGAATGGGCATTCAATAAACAAGTTAATACTAATGGGTTAAATTGAATTGAGATGTCCAAGGTTTTATAGCTTGAGTTTGTGTTCACAAACTCACTTGGTCCACTGACTCTTGTTGGCTATATCTTACCATTCACAGAGACCTAGATTTAATAAAGGCATAATGTTTCAAGATCCACATGCCCCCATACGACTGTTTACATTATTTCGATACTATTATACCTACAGGGAATATTATAAAACTATTTAGATAGGTGAATAAAGATATCACTGAACCTTTAGATTTCTTAGCATAAAAAAGACAGTAGTAGAGTGCCAAAGTGTGTGCATTTGGGTTTTGCTTAATACTATTAAACAGAATTTTAAGAATTACCCATCTTTGTAAGATTATTCAATGCTGTCTCAAGGCCATACAGATTAAATAACTGGTCTGAGGTCTCATAGCTAGACTGATTTCAAGGCTAAAAACCTCATCTAACACTCTTCCACTCTTCTGTAACTTTGGTAAGGAATGTTTTGAGCTACCCCTAACTGAAAACCTGACTGATAGTGGCTTAACCAAGTCAGGATTTATTTTTCATATATAACTAGCTGCTTGGGATTGTTGCTGGTTTTAGTTCAGTGGCTCAGAGATGGCGCAGCTCTGGGCTGGCTTCCTTGAGGTTTCTTTGGCTTTTCTGACATGGTTGCTTGATGGCCACAGCAGCTCCAAGCATCATATCCCTGCCGTGTTCGCAGGCAGGAACTCACGTGCCACTCTCTTATCAGGACAAAACAAAGTTTTTCTTGGGAGTTTATGGGCAGAACTGGATCCCTTAGTCACCTCAAATTAAAGAGGCTAAGAAAACAAATTCTGTGGTGGAAGGGAAGCAAGGGGAATAGGGCTAGAAATGCCTGTTGGGTTACGCTGCAGTAGTTTTAGTCACAAATGTGCTGTCTTTGTTCGGTACTTACTTTTATAGCACTATGTCACTATTCATTCTACATAGAAGTCATTCATGCTTAAATACTGTATTTTAGGGTTATTTCTCATGTGTTGGTTATAGTGAACAATCTGAAAAAAAGAGGTTTATACATTCATCCTAACTCAATTTGTGCATTTCAAAATATTAACTTTTTTGTACTTTTATTGTTTATATCAAATGTATATGACTTTAAAATAATTGTTGACTAATGTGTTTCTCTTTTTTTATTGTTTATTCTATTAGAGTTGTCCTAATTTTCCTCCTTTTCCCCCTTCCACCCTCCTGCCTTCCACTCCCACAGTCAGTCCCCACGCCATTGTCCATGTCCATGGGCCACCCATACATGTTCTTTGACTAGTCCCTTCCTTAACAGGGTAAGAACGCATTCTACATTAACCGAAAACGTGCTTTCTCATAAAGTTCAATTTGATGGTAGGATCATATCAAGGTAATTATGACTTTATTAAACTTTTAGATCTTGGGATTATAAAATGTATTTTGATTTCAAATACAAGTAACAATAATGAGATTAAATTGATCACAAACAAGTGAAAATGTGAATTTAGAACATTTTTGAGTAACATATATAAGTTAATCTGTTACAAAAGTTATTGGAAGTATGGACCTAAAGAAAAGCATTTTAATTAGAAGTCATTTAAAATGCCTTTCAAACAGAAATATAGAAGTGAACTTTACAAAGGTATATATTACTACTACAAGATCATAAACCATTACAAAATTAACCTTTATGTAAGCTGCTTTATGTAATTTCATGTAATGGTTTTAGTTAATGGATTATTGGTAGATTAAAGAAGATGACTAAGTAGGTGATTCTTAAATCTCTTTTCTCAGTCTTACAAACTTCCAGGAGAACATAATGCTACTTGATATTTTTTGTGTATACTAATGGTAAAGTTTTATTTTTAATTACCATGTTTGTTTAATGATTTTAAACTTTCTGGGACAAAGGGTAATAAGTGTATATCATTGAGTGGCTTCTTGCAAGCTCAACATTTTTAAAAGATCTTTCACTTTATCTTAAAAGTTTCTATCTATCAAATTAGTAATCTGTATTCCATATTCATACCAGTGTAATTAAAGCTTGTCTCCATCCAAATGCACCTTAAATTGATACGTAAGCAAGCTGTGGCATGTTTTCTCCTTGGCTTCCCGTATCCCTTGCTATTGCCACACATTTGAGGGAGTTATTTTTTTTTTTCCTCTGACAAAAATCTTTGATATTATTCTCTTTTTGTAGAAATGGACGTGATGCTTGCAGAGAGCTGGTTGGGTTCTTTTTTATTCATGACCAGTCCCTTACAATTTATGAATATCGGCAATTTGGAAAAAATAGGTATGCCATAAAGCACTGTTACAACTCTCAAGATGATTACTTCTGAGAGAAGCCGAATGACTTCACATTTTTGTCATTTAACTTCTAGAACAAATGTGCTTCCTTTTATTCAAAAAAACATTTATAGTCATCAGCGTGGGCGAAGAAAAGGAAAACAATACCAACTTGGTGATTTTTATACTGTAAGTTAAGGGTGTGCATACAGAAGTTTTAATTCCAGATATTGGGTTTTGTGGGATCCTGTGGGGCTGGCAGAGCATGGCTTCTCATCTTTGGCTGATTTTTTTGTCCTTCCTGAGCAGGGGCATTTACTTGTGTGAATGGCTCATGGTTAATGTGTCCCAGGAAGTTCTGCCTCTCTGGCTCAGCTTTTATTCCCTTTAACACTACCTTCTGCTCCTCCTGCCCCCTAATCCATAGTATAAGCCCAGGAGAATTTGTCTCTTGGTATTTTTAAAGGCTTTACACGGCCGTACCATTAAGTAAGTGGACACTTCAATAGAACTAGGAGTGATGCTCCCCCTAGAACAGGCTTATCTTCTGAGGATGCACATTTTTTCCCCCATGCAGAGGGGTAGTTGGCTTCTGGAGCTGTCATATATCTGTTAACTTATCCTTGTGATTTTCCCATCTCATATAACTTCTGGCACATGGTGAATTACACAGATCTTTCTAGAATGTGTCAATCATACATAATGTCACAAATTGTATTAATGTTCTTACATTTTGAATCATTATAGTCACACATTATCTTGTGATTAAAATGCAGTGCTATTCACAGGGATCGTAACAAATATATATTCATAGGCTAAGCATCAGAAATAGAACAGTGAGTAAGACTTTTTCTGCTTTTGTGGAGTTTAGTCTGATGGAAAACATTCAGATAGGAGAGATAACCATTTAGTTTTATGGGGTCACGGGGCTTTCTGAAAAAAATGCCATGTAAACTTCACCTAGAGAAGGAGTTAGCTAGGTGGTGTAGGGGGATAGGCGAGGGTAGGGAAAATCTGTCTGGAGTATAGAGTTCAAGGTTAGTGTTGTCAGGAATGAGTGGGAACTGAAGCGCAGCCTCTGTTAAAGAGTTACCTGAAATGTGTTGGAGAGTCATTGAAAGATAAGATGTGGATGGAAGGGGGAGAGGTGACATTAAGTTTGTGATTTAGAAAATCGCTTGGTTGCAATGTAGGGAACAGATTAAAGACTAGGTATAAAGAACCAGATTGGGTTGAACATGTAAATTTAGGAAGGATGTTATGGCAACCTGAATTAGACAGATGGCTGTGGCTGTGAGCTAATTAGAAAAATAAAACAAAAAAAATCTTTAGGATGTAGAATCATTAACTTGTAGTAACTGTTAGGTGAGAGATTGGAGGTGAGGAAAACTTCACATTTTAAACTTGAGTTAAATAAAAAAAAAAATATATATATATATATACACGTCACTCAAGCCTGCGTCTTGGGATCTGGAGGAAACCAGCTTCAACTCCGGTTTCACAGCTCACAGAAAGGATGCTTATGCCTGTCCCACAGTTGCAGTTACCTCCAGCTCCGAGTGCTGTCTCCACTAATTTAGTGTCGTTGATGCCTTATTCCCACTATTTCTGTTCCTTGTCACTTGAGGAGATGTAGAACTCTGCTCCCTTTAATGACTTCCATGAAAGAAAGGAAGGAAGAAAAGAAGGAAGAGGGAGGTGGGTGGAATCTGCACACAAACCGTGCAGATGATGCCTTGTGTATGTGACAGACATTTTGAAAGGAACATGGAGAGAGGTTAATACTACAGCGTGTCAGCAACTTACAATTTATGAGTAGACATTCTCATTCTTAGAAATATGTCCCTTGAGTATTTCCCATGGTAAAAGCCCTCCTCTTCATTTTTTTTGACTCCTTGCATCTTTTCCTCCTCCCTAAAAATTCCATTTCTTTTTAAAAAAATTATTATTATTATTATTATTATTATTATTCCTTCACTGAAGCTCTATTTACAGAGAGAGAGGAATGGCAGAAATATTCTACCTTTTTCTCTCTCTCTCTTTTTAAAAATTTTATTTATTTTAAGGCAGAGGAGAAGGGAAGGAGAAAGAGAAAGAGAGAAACATCAATGTGTCGTTGCACTCATGTGTCCCCTATTTGGGACCTGGCCTGCAACCCAGGAAGGTGCCCTGACTGGGAACTGAATCAGTGACCCTATGGTTTGCAGGCCAACACTCAATCCACTGAGCCACACGTGCCAGGGCATATTCTCCCTTTTCCTTCATTTTTGTTGGGGGAGGGGATTTTCTTTTGCTTTCCAGATGTTACTCTGTAATGTATCTTTTCTATATGCCCCACCAAGGTCTTTTCCTAAACAATTCCTCAAAGAATTTATCTTTTCTTCCTCAGATTCTTATAAAAATGGAGTTCTGACATTATTTTTTACAAGGATTATTAAATAGAAGATTATTATAATTTAGAGATTGATTGAGAAGTTCTTCCTCTATTATTAACTGAAGGCCATGTGGTTTCTAAATGGCCTTTAAAATGCTTTTTATTTTTTATTTATGTTTTACTTTCAAATTCCTCTGCTTTTATTTTTATTTATTTTTATGTTGATATGATCAAATATCTTTTCTTTTTTAATTCTTATGATTTTATTTAAAAAATTTTTAATTTTATTGTTCAGTTACAGTTATCCCACCTTTTCCCCATTGCCAAAAATCATTATAAAAGAACACCATGTCATGTAATCAAAATAGAATATTTAAAATTAGTATTAGTTGTGTTTTACTCCTTATAAGATTTTCTAAGCTTTAGATAATTCATTTGTTATTTCTTTTAGGGTGCAAACTTGACATTTTTAAGTTCTGATCATCACACAGTTCCAGAAAGCATAAAAGAAAGCACATTACTTATACTTCGAATCACAAATA
The DNA here is from genome assembly GCF_004126475.2 of Phyllostomus discolor. Taxonomy (NCBI): domain Eukaryota; kingdom Metazoa; phylum Chordata; class Mammalia; order Chiroptera; family Phyllostomidae; genus Phyllostomus; species Phyllostomus discolor. Next base: position 145,798,615 of record NC_040904.2, read on the forward strand.
TTGATCAGATAGCTTTCGATTCATTCAGGTAAGCCAAACATACATTTGTCACTTTGAAGGTGAGTGAAAACACTATTATTTGTTACTTTAAAATGAGATTCAATCTGAAAGTATTTTGACTTTAGTTAGATTTCTATTTTTTAAAACAAAGCATAGCTATATTTATCTATGTTATGTGTTATCTTATACTCCATGTGCTGGAATAGTTACAATCAAGTAAAAAACAAAAATGTCCCATTTTATGTTAAAGGTACTTTATTAATTTGCCTTTGCTATAACACTTTTATGAGATGCTAACAAAGCAATAAAATTTGAAGGATGGGATACAGTACAAGATTATTCCCCACATTTTAGTGTGATATTTTTTAGCACTAAAAAATGTCTCAGCTTCTACATGTTATAGTATTTATTGGTAATATGAATAATAAAAGAATAATGCTATGAATGAAAAATGCATTTAAATGAATTTGAGCTGTTTCAATTATATTTTATATATGCTCTTATGTGCTGTTATTCTTGCTGAGTGATTCTTAGTGGTAAATACATGCTATTCTTACAAGTATTTCTTGGTAATAAATATAATTCAGAATGCTAATAATTGCTGTACTGTATGTGCACCAGAGGCCATATCCCACAAACTGGCTATAAGGTAGTTTTTATTTACTATGTCATTTTACTGTGTAGCTCAAAATGAATGCACTTTTTGGCTTTCTAATATAACATTTTTATATTTTATACTTTATAAGGCAAAACTGCTTTTAAATTTAATAGTTTTAATTATTTTAAAAGGATACCAAAAAAGCTAAAAAATGAATATAATCTTAAAGATACTTGTTGGAAAGTTTTAAGAATTTTAGCCTTTAGTATATTTAATCTTCCTGTGAATTAAATCAGTAGGTAGTAGGTGGGATGTGATTAATCTTGGCACTCTTCCAACTTTGATGAGACTTTCATTTAATCTAGAATGGGGAAGAGCTTAGAGTCTCCATACTCAAGGTTGCAAAACAGAATGTATTTTTATCACTGTGAACATGTCAATTGCAGGACAGATTCTGTGGAACATGAGGATGATACAACCAGTCAAGAAGCCAATGATAGGCTGGTCTTTAAAGCCATTCAAGGTATGTATCATTTTATTGCACTCTTGAGTATTTCAAATGTTTAACAATTTTGTTTGTACATAGTAAAACAGTATTTTTCAGATATTTCTTAGTTTTGTGGCACTTAATTTATATTTCCAATTTGCTTATCTTTTTGAAAGTTAATTATATATATATATATATATGTCTAAAAATACTTTTAAGGTTTCTCCTACTTTAATGATTCTAATTGAATAACTGGTATTCTTTGAATTATGAATTTAACAATTCTAGAAATAACTCGGTGATATGGATTTTATTCATGAACTGAATCAAATGTAGTTAATTTTGTAACATAATACTTGTCTCATGCATTAGATGACATCCTAAAGAGACAGGTGGTGACCTAGTGTAAAAGACCTGAGAGTAGAAGCCACAGTTGTTTGGACTCTGTCATTCATTAGACATACGACTGTGCAAATCTCTTGTACCTCTTTCTTCATCTCTAAAATGGGGAAAATAATCTGTTTTATTAACTTGTGAGAGTTGTAATATATGCAGGCTTTGGACACTCAAACATGTTGCGTATTTTGTTTCTAGATCCTAATTTTTTAACTATGATAGTATAATAGGCTCAGATAATTCTTGCACTCAATTTCATAGTCTATAAGTAACCACAGGAAATCAACATGCAATTTATGAATTTTAATAAATTCTGGTTTATCATTTAAAGATAATCAGGGAGTAAGAAGACTAGAAATTTTCAAAGTTGTCTGGAATTGGTATTTGAAGTCTCATATTTTCCTGATGTCATTGTTAGTAAATTGTTTATTCTATCATGGTCAAAGCAGTATTTGTCACTGTTTTATCCGGTGACATGTACTTCCTCTAATGTATTGCATTTAGTAACTACTTTAGTAAAGTTCCCTATATGTTCTTAAAATGGCACAAACTTCATTAAGTGAAACCAGTTATTGACCCACAAAGAGAATGCTGGGGCCTGAGAATATAACCTCGTATGAATTCCTGGAAGAAAGGGTTACTTTAAAAGGGTCAGCATGGGATAACACTCCAAAGCCTTGATGCCATTTCACATATACGTTGTAACTTGAAAATTGCAAATTATTTTGAACTGATAATTTTTGAGTGACTTGACTGGTGTCAATTTTGTAATTCAGTTGGTAGCAACAAAGACAGAAGAAAGAGTTGAAAAATGTGGTGTTATCAGATGAAGAGAATGCCTAGAAAATAAGATTTTATTTGTAACATTTAGGTTATTTTGATACTGCTCAAGTGACATTATTTTCCTACATTTAAAATACAATACTTTCACCACACAGTGGTGCTATAGTTCTGGTATATTTACACATAATTTTATATCTAACCTTTATTACAAGGAAATCTATTTTCCAAAGTTTTTTTTTTGTCAGTCATACATATGATTTGGTTGGCACTTCTTATAACAGTGACATCACTTTAATTTTCTTACATGAGAGACAATTGCAATTTGATACACTTGTGAATAGGAAGTATTAGTTCCCATCTCTCCTCTTCCTAAACAGATGAGCTAAAAAAACAGCTACGTAAGAAAGGTGTTCGTATTTTGACTGGTTTGGGAAAATACTTTCAACAATTGGACAAAGAAGGAAATGGACTTTTAGATAAATCAGATTTTAAGCAAGCTCTAAAAGCATTTCACTTACAAGTGTCTGAAAAGGTATGTACCACAGATACTTCACTGCAGTAAATGATTTATTATTCTTAGGTGATATTCACTTCTCTACTGAAATTTTAGTAGTTCATTTGTCTCCTTTTTCTTTAGGCCCTGATGTTACTGTTCAGCCATCAGGTAACAAACCCTGTTGGTTTTGAAAATTTCAACATTCATTCTTCTATTATATTAATATATACATATATAAAGAGCATATTAACTAGCCATTGTCTTAAGTTCTGAGAAGATACACTGTAAGGTCTTCATAACAAAAGGATTGAAAAATATAAATGATTACAAAACAATATGATATGTGTTAAATAGAGAATGCTTTCAGAACACCCGACATAAATTCCAAACCATGTTATAGGGAAGGAGAGGGAAAATCATAGAAAGATTCCTGGCAAGGGATATATCTGAGCTGAATTTTAAAGATGAGGAATTAAGCAGACAACAGGGGAGGAGTGTGGATCAGACACTGGAGAGTTCACAAAAAGAGGAGCACACTGTGAAAGCATGGAGGACAGAGGGAGTGTGGCCTGCCCAGGAACTGCCAGTGTCCCCTCACTCCCTGCCCCCAGAGCCTTCACACATACTGTTCCCTCTGCTGTGAGTAATCTTCCTCTAGACCTTTGTATGGTTAGATTTTCTCATCATTCAGGCCACAGCTTTCCCTACTGAGAGTACGCCCTGACACTTCTGTCTATAGGCGAACCCCCTCTGATATCTGGTCCTCTGCACTCCCCATTTTATTTTCTTTGTGCCACTTCATCTGCAAGTAGAATGTTAACCCCATCAGGGCAGGGACCAGGGTGCTTCTAGTTTCCTGCTCTGTTTCTAACACCTCTCAATAGAATCGGGCATACAGCAAACACTGAATAAATAAATATACAATGCATTACTTTAAATGGATAGATGGGTGGGAGGAGAAGAGAAGAATGAAGGGAAATAGGCTTAGGAGGGTCTATTACATTAAAGCCTTTCATGCCTTGCTAAGAAGTTTGGATTTTATTATAAAAGTATGAATTTGGAACAAATCTACCTTAAGAGGTTTAGTTAAAAAATCTTCTTCATTGTTCATTTTGGCTTCAACAGTCTTGTCACAAGATATAATGTATTTTGTGGAGGGAACACTGGAAGTTGAATTTATGAGATAGAGGTTCAAGTCCTAGGCTTACTACTTGAACTGTGTGATCTTGAGTAGGTCTTGTCACTTTTTGAATTGATAGGCTCTGCCTGGGCAATCCAGAGATAATGCTTAGAGTCAGAGTATTTGAGCTGTGAAGCTCGAGTGAGAAAATTACATGGGAATATACTTCATTGACTATAAAACCTGTACCAGTGTGATTTTGTATATTACTGTTGTGACAGACCTAACTTTTGTGGTTTTGCACTGTTTAATCTCACTGCCCACCTTGTGACACACACTGTGAGTTATTGAACAGCCTCTTCCTTTCATACAACAAAACAAAAACCAAAACCAAAAAAGACAGCAATAGAGAATTAGAAAGCCTTGGTGTCTTTATCAGCAATTATACAGGTAATTAATAACTGAGGTAAAATTAGAACCCAGATAATCTGGACCAGGCTGTATTCTCTGTATCACCACAGAACTTCCCTTTTTGATTGGTTTGCTATATTTCTATGATTAGGTTCAGGATTAAAAACTAAAAAAAAATTATATAAGGTACCCGTTATAGGGAGAACATACATAATGAAAATATGAGTAAGCTTCCTCCTTTTTCATATGTTTTAAATAATAGTCCCTGTTTTCCCTCTCTGATATCCCTGGAGACTGACCCTACAATGATAAACAAATGTAAGTGACTGTAAAATAAGAAGATAAGAATCACCAACCTAATTGTAGAACTAGTTTGTCATAAGGCATAGTTGCTCTCCCTGATGGAAAATTAAAAAAAAACAAACAATTGGTATACAACTTAATAGCTTAATTTCTATAGAAATAGTATGATTGAATTAGCCTCAGTTATTTTCAACTGAATTATCATTTTTCATTTTGTACCATATCTGAAAAAGAGTTACATAAATTTGTTGCCACTTTGGATAAATTATTCAGTTCTTGAAAATTATTTATTTTAAGCCTCTAGTGTTATCTTTTTATTTCTAGTGTTCTGTGAATTGGGTGAGCAAATAGAACAGTTGGGTGGGAATAGAGCATTCTATTAAATAGTGCATTTACAAAAACAGTAAGTGGCAATGGTAAAATGAACAAATTTGCATAAGGGATTTACTCAAAGTAAAATCTTTTGGTATAAATTATGGAACAATATTAGAGTTATTCAAATATGTTTTATACTTTCAAGCATGAAGACGAGCAGAAATAGTGGTCCTAATGCTGTTGGAGGCATCCCAGAGCCTGAAGTGACCTTCTAATTGTCACAGATATAATATGTAAAAAGAACTAAATGTTCAAATGCAACTAACTGGCGTTTTTTATTTTTGTATAGAAAGGAATTGAATTTAAAGTTAATTTGTGTCTTAATGCCTCTCTGAAATGGTTATTAAGTCTACAGAACTGCCCACCACAGAGTTGCTTTAAAGAGCTCTCTGAGTGGCTTTGGTTGGATTTATACAGAATATTTTACTTTGTCTAGGACTACAAAAGATGTAATGAAATATTATTATCGTGTAGCCATGTACAACTTAAGAGGGTATAAGAATGGTTGGTCTGTGTGTTATTTCTAGGATTTTGAGTCTTTGTGGCTGATTCTGAATGACAGTGGCAATGGCAGGGTTGATTACGGAGAATTCAAACGTGCCACTATTGGTGAAATGAATGAATACAGGAAATCGTTTGTTCGAAAGGTAAGTTTGTTAAGTGATCTTTCAAATGCATGTAGTTTCTTTTAGTAGATTGTTAGGTTCCTTATTTTAAAACTTTAATGAATTACCATTGAAAATGTTTAAATCCCTTACCTATAATGTATTTTGGTTTTAGTAAAGCACAAACAAAAAAAACATGTACAAATACAACTCTCCCAGGATAAAGCTAAATAATTTGTGCATTTGTTTTAGGAAATATTATAAAAGGAAAATAAAATCTGAATCAAATTTTGGCTCATAAATTACTAGTTCCATAAATTGCTGGTTCCATAAATTACTAGCTCTGTGACTATATGTGTTTTTAAATATCCCCAACCTCAGTTCCTTGTCTTACAGAGTTGTTACAAGGTCTGAATGAGCTAATATATACAGCTTTATGTTGTGGCTTTGCTGTGGTCAAGGCACTCAGTATGTGCTATCTTAGGATGACTAAGATGGTTTTCTGGTTTTTATCATATGCATGCTAAATGTTAAAATGTGGATTAAAACAATTATGTTAAATTGGAATTAAAAAACAGGAGTCCTGGTTTTTACAGGAAGCTACAAGTCAATCCAGTTCTGGTAGCCAGTTTTAGAACGTACTTTTGAGCAACGTAGTTTTCTTTTCCTTTTGTTCATGTGCCTAATATAAAATGTATATGTATCTAATACTGAACAAAGCTATTGCACATAGAGGCGTATAGACAATTACATCAAGTATCAATCACAAATAGAGAAATATCAAAATCTTAACTGGCCAACAGACACACAAAAAAACCTTAAGCCAAACAAATTCACCTCATAGTATTTATAAATTTGCATTTATTGGTACTTTACATATCCTGGTGACAGGTTTGAGTATTGGAAGTTGAAACCTGAGAGTTGTCTCCTTTGTTTATCTTGGTGTTTGGAGTAGAGGACAAAAGTAGTGTTATAAAGTACTGTATCAGTTTGCTAGGGCTGCCATAACAAGAGCCACAGTTTGGGTGGCTTAAACAACAGAAATCTATGTCCCCAAATTCTGGAGGCTGGAAGCATAAAACCAAGGTTTTAGCAAGTTTGGTTTCCCCTGAGGCTCCTCTCCTTGGGTTGTAACTGTCTTCTCCCTGGGTGTCCACATAGCCATCCCTCAGTCTGTGTTGTCTTCGCCCTAATCTCTTTTTATACAGACACCAGTCACATTGGATTAGGTCCACCCCAATGATTCCATTTTTAACTTAATAACTTCTTAGATTTTAGTGATGGAATATTTGGAAATTCACTTGTATGTCAAAATAGTTCTGGCAGTTTGTTTTAGCCATTGATCAGTTTCATGTGAATCTTAAATTGGAACTTACCAGACAGATTTTTAACCTAACTCCAGTGTGCAGAGGAGGAGAGCCAAGGCAACAGAGGTTAGGTTACCTTATCAAAGTCAAAGTGCTAAGAAGTGATAAAACTGGAAAGAAGATACCTATCCAGAAGGGCTCCTGGTGACTGTTCTCAAATGAGTAAACAGAGCCTAGCAGCCATTCCTAAACAGGAGCATCTCACACAGCCCATGCTTCAGGGAGAAGCCTGCAGGGAACTGCCTGGCTGCAGTGTGTTCCTGTTATAGGAGCCAGCCCTTATAAAGGAGTTCCTGGGATTGTATTTCAACCAATAGGACTTAGGCTTTCCTTGCCAATTGGAGCTGTGCAGCTATACTCTCATTAGCATACTACCAACCAATCAGAGAAGCTCCATTCTGACCAATCAGGACAGTGCCTTTTAAACCAAACTGCTAGGATTTGGAGTCCTCATTTGCATGAGGATGGACCAATTAGGGTCCATGGGTGGGGTCTTCTCTCTCTATAAGTCAGCTTTCCTTTGACTCGGGGCACTTTCTTTTTTTGTTGAAGACTGAAACTGCTTCCCCCAGTTGTAGTTGAAACATTGAAAACATCTCCTCAGACTAGAGCAAAGCAGACCAGAGCAGAGCAGGCAGACCCAGACCAGAGGAGAGTGGAGCAGACTGGATGGGAGCAGAGCTTTGTGAGAGGGGCCTCACTCAAGGGCCACCCCTCCTGAGGACCACCTTGCAGCCATGCTTTTGCACAGCCTGCTGTTTCATATAGAGTTGTAACGCTATGGAGTTGTTCCACAGCTGTGCTACATCACAATTGAGTTGTTTGCACTGGATACATTTTCCTTCTTCATTGTGTAGTGCAGATTGGGGATTCCAGTTGGTGTTGAACCGGTGCCAACAACCATCTTGCTCCAATACCTTTCTTCCTTGTATTCATGATTCTGCCATCTTATACCAGTTTAGTATTCTTAAACTGTCTTGTTAAGAACCTATAAATAACTACTGCAGAATAAAAAGTTAGGTTCACATGCCCAGTGGTTTTATAGAGAAAATAATATTTCTGCCATTATTTAGGCCTTTATGAAACTGGATTTCAACAAAACTGGAAGTGTGCCTATTATGGACATAAGAAAATGTTACTGTGCAAAGAAGCATCCTGAAGTGATTTCAGGTAATTATTATGAGTCAAAATGCATTAGATTTCTAAAATGTTAGTTAAAAAAAGCAGTATCTTCAAATAATATTAATTCATAATGTGGACCTGAGGCCATTAAGGGAGGAATAAACAATTATTTTTAAAACTGAAAAAGTGAGAGCTATTTAACATTCATTAAAAAATTCCTGGGTCTAATGTACTTATTTTTTTCTTTGATGTTTATAGTCAATAGTGAACTTTTATTTCCTATTGAGATAGTGAGAAATTTGAGTTGAAAAGGACAGAATAGATATAGAGAACAGATAAGTACATGTGCAAATTCTCTGATTTAGTTTTACTGAATGTGTTTATACTTGAAGATTTAAGGCAGAATGAGGGGATGTCTTTCTCTAGGGATAGAGCTATACATGTGATGAATATACATATGTCTATAAAAATGTGAGGATATAGAACATATCTCAAAGTGATTCTAGAGATTTATTATCTATTATATTTCTTTTGACCTTAATTTTTACATAATTGACTTATAAGTGAATTTTCATTATATAGAAAGCATCTGGCCATAGTAACTCCCCTCTTTACATTACATTTCCCTCTATAAAGGTAGCAATTACTATTTTTTTCATATATACATATGTTTTAGTCCTTATTCTATGGATTTTCATAGCTTTACATGTGCTATAAATATCTAATACTTTTTGAAGTTTTTTTCATGAACATAGTGTTCATGAAACACAGTGTTATGTAGTTTGCTTTTTATACTCAACAATATGTTTTAGAGCTCTTTATGTTCATCCACATTGAGCTATCTTCTTTTTCTCTTCTGCATATTCTATTGAAAATCAATGTACTACAATTTACCTGGGCCTATATTATGCTATTTTCTTGGGGTACTATCATGACTTAGAATATGTGTATTTCAAGTTTTAACTGATACTTCCAAATTGCTTTGTGAGATGGCTGTACCAGATTGTACTGCCATTAGTTGGAGAATTCATTTTACCTCAGATTTTTGACAATCCAATAGACTAAATTTTTACAATTTTTATTTCTGTGGTTACTAGGGAAGTTAAACATATTTTTTGTATATTTGTTGACCATTTATAATTTACATTTAATGAATAATTTCTAATTCATATTTTAGATTATATAATTAAATACTACAGAACACTATTCTAGAATTTCCTTTTGAATATTAAAAATATACTGTAATTATTTAGGTTTATTACTGTTATTAGCCCTTTTAGTTTATTTATTATGTTTAATTGTGAAGTTAAAAGAAACAGAATTTGTTACAAAGATTAAAGTTAATAATCACCACTAACTTCCCAATTTTTAAAAATATATTTTAGGTCAAAATAGCTTCATTTGCTTATCAATGACTTTAAATGAACTACAGTTGCCAAAAGAGAATTTACAGAATTACTTAGTTATACATATTATATCTTTCCCTTAAAACCCATGTCATTCTCTGCTTTACTCCTTTAACTAATCATATTAAAGATAAAAACAAGATAGTTTACGTATTTCAAAGTTAGGTGATTTAACACCATCTGTTTTTTTCTCTTTGTCTTTTCTTTTTTTTCTTTTTTTTAAAGATTTTATTTATTTATTTTTAGAGAGGGAAGGGAAGGAGAAAGAGAGAGAGAGAGAAACATCAATGTGTGGTTGCTGGGGGCTGTGGCCTGCAACCCAGGCATGTACCCTGACTGGGAATCGAACCTGAGATGCTTTGGTTCTCAGCCTGCGCTCAATCCACTGAACTATGCCAGCCAGGGCTCTCTTTGTCTTTTCTAATAATCTTAAATTGTTGTTGAATTGTTGGTGAAGGTTTTTGTGTTGTAGTTGGATAAACTTTTGTTAGTTTAAGAAATTACGTCCATTGTCTTTATATTCAGATTAAAGAAGATAAGCTAATAAACTATACAGTTTTAAAAAGAGGAAAACCTGTTACCGTGTAAAAATTTTTTTTATAAAGTATCGTTGCAAATTGTAATTTATTCACATGCCCATTTTTGGGATATAGAGCATTTATAATTTTAATTAATTTCAAATTGAGTCTTTTATGCCAGACATAATTTAATTTAACTACAAAACATATTTTACTTTGTTTCAATAATTTATTTTAAAAAGTATATTTAGCTTTAATAGAAATGGAATTTATCAAGTGTTTTTCTGTGTAATTGTAGTAGAAATCTAATGTTGTTTATTAAAATATTAAGAGAAGCGAAAGAAGGGTTAGTTACAAATGACAGAAGATAGGTATTTCCTGGGTGAGAATGCAAAGGAAATACAAATTTCTTGAGTATTTGAAATAAATTTAAATAAAAAATCTTTTTCTTAGAAAAATAGTATGAAAATTTATCTGTTCAAACATATGGATTATAAAGAGAGGGAAATCTCCCTATATATTTTTATATAGATTAGATCTTGATTAATTTTTATCCATGATTGACATTCAATCATAAATTCACTTTATTGTTTTATATTACTATCTCTGTGTAGCATAAGTATTCAGTCCTTATTTGACCTGTTTTTTTTAAATAGTCAATGTTCTTTATTTCTTTCATGTTTCTAAGAGACAGCAAGCATTTTGCTATTCAAAACAAATTTTATTCTTTTAGTTCGAAAGGTACTTTACAATAAGTTGTTACCTGAGTCCGTCAGAGAACCTCTTATGTTTGAGAAAGAGCCAGCTTAGTTAACGTGGTATTTCAATTTAAGTTTGTTACTTTAAAATGCAATATGACTTTAAAATGATTTATACCAACTATCCTTATAAAAATAAATTAAAAATATTAAATCATTTATGGAGTCCAAAGATTTTTTTAGACACCTTTTCTGCTCTTGTATATGGACCTCTGTTTTCTTTATTATCTATCTGTAGCTTCCTTTCATCTCTTAAGTCTTCTTTTCCTATCAAAAAATTAATGAATGTCTCTTTTCCTATTCTATTCTGAGATCCTGAGAGTAGGTCAGTGCAAGCAAGAGTAGGCAGTGAGGGGGGTGGCAAATTAGTGAGAAGAGTTCTATGATGGAGAACCTACATTCGGGGTGGTCAGTGAAAACTTCCCAAGAGAATGGTGTTTAAGCTGAGATCGATTTCTGCTCCAACTGACCTTACTATGGTCAAAGTTACTTATTTAAATAGCTTATTCTCTTTCTGAATTAAAAAATCAAGTGAATTTTTAAAAAGACTCAGATATTTTATGTTTTCTCTTTAAATAACAAACTAAAGAATTGCAATTATATACATATATGATTCTCAGAATCTTCTAATAGGATAAAGTCAATCACATTTAATATAAGCCAATAAAAATAGCCTACTTAATGTAAGAGATGGAAATAGAATGACTTATCAAGTGTAAGTTCTTCCAGCAAACATTTTTATAGGCCCTTGAATCTTGTATTTGCAGTTATATTTTTTAGCTGCAGTTGTGAGTAACTGATTCACAACATAACTAATGCCTGAATGTAGAGATATCTTCCACACATCACATCACTGTGTTAATCTTTGAAAGCATTTGTTTTCTTCTTTCTAATGGGAATGAAGGTGAGTCCTTTAAAACTTTAAGAAATATCAGGATATCTGTGGTAGTTAACTATTATTTTGCCTCTACAGAGAGGACGCACCCTATCAGAAGTTTAAAAGATGCCTCCAATGTTTGTTAAAGTCATTATCATTAAATTCTGGTTTATGCAAGAAAATGTTTAGATAAATTGTAGGGTAGTTTGATGTAAGATTTCGAATTGTTGAAAAGATTTTACAGGGTGATTAAGTATTTCTTTACCACCATCAGTCATTTTCCTGAAATTTTAAGGAGATTGTTACATGGTCAGTACTATTTTGCAGGTCATTCCACAGAGGAAGAAATCAAATTATCTTTTCTAGAAACACTAAAAGGCACCTGCAGCGAGTCTGATGAAGTGTCATATGGGGAATTTGAAGATTACTACGAAGGTCTGAGTATAGGAGTGGTAGAGGATGAGGACTTTGTTACTATCTTACGTGCTCCATGGGGGATTTAATTTTTTAAAATTAGCCCTAAGCATTTTAAAGGAGAGATGAATTTAATGCAAAGTATGATCAACCATTAGAATATATTTGTCTAGAGCTCTACTCTGTTTTTTTTCCCCCTCAAAAAAGTTGAGTCTGGAAAGAGAAATATTCGGAAAGGAGTATATAGGGGTATGTATATATTTATGTGCAAGTATGAGTACTTGCCTGTCTATAAGTTTGAAATTATCTTTATTTTTTATTTACTTACTTTGAATATATTTCAGAGCTATTTTTATTAACTTTCATAGGAAAGTAACATTTGTATCAGATTATATGAAATCATTTATTGTAGTAACCAAGTTTCTTTCCATTTTTTTCTATTCATTTCCCAAAATAAAATTGCTACCATTCTCAATTTGATAAATTGGAATTGGGCTCAAGGCTTTTAAGATTGAATTAGTTCAACTTGTTGAAAACATGAAAATGTTAACGGAACTAAGGGACATGCAAGAGAAAATTTCAGTGCAGGGTGATTACGGATGTTTTCTGTCACATAAATATTTTGAATGATGGAGGCCTACCCCTAAAATGCATATTTAAACACAGACTTGTGAATCCTTGCCTTCTAAATTATGTGCTGTTGTTTGTTCAATAGAACACAATGTAATTATTCTAGGGATCAGTTCTATTTGTCTTTCTATTTTGTTTTTTAACCGTGATCCTTATAACCTGCACAGAATTATTTAGTGAGAAAAAATACAAAATAAGAGATGGGATGGTTTTTTAGATTATTAAATAAGCATCTCAAAAAGTACATTATCACATACATGTACTGAGGGATAATTTAGTAATTCTCAATGAAAATATAAAAAGATATTTTGTGCCTTAAGATGAATGTAAGTTATTCTAAACACCCTTTTTTTTGGCATAGAAACAACTGAAACATTTTTTTCTGAATAGATCTTATTTAATGGTTAGACATATTATAATCAATTTTCTAAATTTTTTTGTTTCTCACTTCTCTTTGGAAATATAAAGAAGAAGAGAATTTTATAAAGTTGTTTCTGAGTTCATAATTTTTTTTAAAATCTTGATATGTCAATATAAATTAGAAAAAATAATATTGAACAAAATAAGTGGTTAAAAAGTAAAAATACTTTGTTGAAAATGACCTTTGGCAGATACTTTTATTCATCTATACCATTGGCAATCTTATAAAAAATGTGATGTGTGTGAACTAAATAAATTCAAAGTAGTACCTTTTCAATATTTGAGGAGGTACCAAAACTCACTACTGAAATATCAGAAAGAAAATATGTATAATTATTTTAGTGCTGTTTTCAGTAGATAAATTCTTTATTCTTTGGATTTTTTTTTCAATTAGGTTACTGTGATTAAGACAATGTGCCGGAAGACATTTTGGCAGATGTGTCTTTACCGCTTTCTCTGCATCATTCTTTTACTTGGAAACACATGAGTGTAGTCATCCTAAGCCTATGGATGGCTTTCCTATTGAAATGACTAGTAATGCTGTGGGTGCTCACTATGCTTGTAGTATTTTCATTGATAAAGTGGTATTTAGTGCTCCTTAACATCTCTATTTTTGATATTGTTATGTCATATTTTCCTGTGAATATAATCAGAAAACATATAAAAAAAGGGGGATGATTCTTCTAGGATTTAACATATTAATATGATCGCATACTTTTAAATAAACTTCTACACTCTTAGTATAAATATTCATATGTGGTTAGCTATAGGAAGTTTCTCTATTTAAAAGATGTAACTTTAGTAGTTAATTTCTTATCTTACACAGTTATTTCTGTGTAAAGTTAGAAAATACATATTCAATGTTATTTAGTGTATTTTGTTAAATTAGAATTGGTGGCACAATAAATCATTCTGCTTTTGCCTCACTGTCTGCATTCTTTGACTTTTGTGTATAAAATCTATTGTTTAGTATTCAGTTTAATAGAAGAGCATCTAATAGAAGTTATATTTTCAAACATTTAAAACGTGATAATGGATTATTGAAATTGCATTCTTAACAGTCTTGAGGACTCTGAAATATCTCTTGATTAACTTTCAAATATTGTTATATGTTGTAATGATGTTACGTGAATTTCATAGTTAAAGTGTATTTTATCATTCTCTAGATCTTTAAAAAGTACTTATTTTGATACAGCATTGCTTTCCCAGTTAACAGTACTGTTTATTGAGTTCAGTATATTGATTTACGTTACTATTTCTATTCTTATAAATAAAGTATTACAGGATGGTCAGGAAAAATTCACATTTTATTAGAAAACAAGGGATATCCTTTAGGAATTTTTTAGCTATGTTTAATTAGGAAATTAATATGTATTTACATGATGGAGCAACTATAGATAAAAGTGTATGTTACTGTTTTAAACTATATGGTATATAAATATATAGCGTTTGATGAAGTGATTGCACAGGAAGAATCACTTAGAATAATTCACAATTTTGATACAGATATAAAACACATTTTATTAATTACATTCGATTTCCAGTCAGTCTAAGTTGTCAGTTACTTCAGGAGAAATGTGTACACAATGAGCTATGCTTACTGCAGATTAACACACATTTGTGGGACTGGAGTTCCCAGCACCTCACAATAACGCACACACTGTGAAAAACCGTCATTACTGTGAGGCTGACCAATGAGGGCAAACATCTGTAGTGAATGTGCTTCAAGAAGGAAAAAGAACTGGACCTATGTCACTCAAGCCAAGCAAGAGAAAAGAGAATCTAGTGGGCTGGCAGGGATGTATTAGTATCTGATAATGGGAAAAAGCTCTAGTCATAGCCTTCCGCTTGTGTTTTATGGTTATAAAACTTGTAAGGAAAACTAATTCATCGGATGCTTCATATATAAAGAATAAATGCCCCATGTTAAAGCCACTGTTGACCTAAGTAGTCACTGATTTTCAGTCATTCCTGCTTAATTGTGCAGCACTATCCACGCAATTGCCCAAGGTTCTGAGAAATTCTAGAACTTTGTTACACTCCTATAGCACATTCATTCTCAATTCCTTTGGCTTATTTCTTCTGAATCTGTCCCCTTCACTGCTCTAGATGCTTATGCTCTTACCAGTGCTTTGCTCCACCCAGCTCTTACCACTTCTCCAGTGCATTAACCCCTCATCAGCCCTGTCTCCTCGCAGGCCTACTTCAGTCCATCCTACGCATTGCTGTTGGAGCGATTTTTCTGAAATGTACGGTACTTCCATGATTAAAATTCTCCCATGGTTTCGCCTATCTTTCAGAAAAGTTCAAACTGCTTACCTTAACACATAAAACCAAAATGATCTCATTTCCCTGAGTTCATCTTCCTGTACTCAGCTCTGGTGAGCCTTTCACGCACAGTGGTGCACAGTGGTGGCTGGAACTCCCAAGGACAAACTGCTGGGATTTCACTGAGCTTACAGAACAGTGCGTGCAGTCTGTGTGCCTCCTTGCTAGGACACACTGGTTTAATACATGACTGTATGTATGGGAGAATTTGGTCTGAAATTTTTTTCATTAAACTGGATAGTGAGGTTAGGAGAAACAGCTAATTCTCACCTACCTTAAAGATTTTAGTGGGGAATGACAGTTAATCACCATAAAGAGTCTTATTACTTGTGTACAACTAAATTGCTCTTAATTTAGTTGTCAGTTCACAGCTGCAGTTCTCTGTCAGACACTGCAGTAGTCCTCACAGACCCCAACAATGATACGGTAAAGTGCCTAAAGTGGAAGATCAAAGATTTCAAACGCCCCTAGTCCATGATTAGTATAACACAAGCATAAACGAGGCACAGTGGGTCATGGAAGAACTGTTGTTATCCTTTTAGGAAGTAATACTTCACTGCTCTGGAAACATGTGATTTATTAAAGTATTACTGAGGTGGCAATTAAAGTGTTCTACATAAAAACTGAAATAGCAAAAATTTTAGAGATTCAATCATATAGATTGTAGGAATGTATTAGTTGAAATACTCTCTAATAATGCATATATGCTAGCTGATCAGTATTGTTTTTGGATATCCAAGCAAGGTAAAGTTATTTGGAAGGATTTGAGTTATAAAATTACCTATCTGGTGACAAATTTTATTCAATAAGAAAACAATTAAGGTCCTTGTTGTGTTAAGTACTCTTTTTATCAGGTTAGAATGGAATTTCTGAGCCATGGCTGAATGAATGCAGATATAAATGAAAAGATTCTCACCTCTGCAACTGTGTGTTGAATTTCCTGACATTTTCAGCTGATGAGAAAGTCGATATGAAACAGATGACTACAATTCAAGGAAATCATTATGTGTCACTTATGAAAGCTATATACTTACCTAGCATTTGAAGAGATACTTATTGATGAAAATAAATGTTGTCAAAGAAAAGAAATTTGAGAAAGTCCTCAGATGACCACTCAATCAGGAAACATTATGTATCTATACTAGTATTTTAGTGTAGATGATGTGGAAAGAGCACACGCTTAAAGTCACAGAAAACGAGCTTTACTGCAGATTAGTGCTGTGACTTTGGGGAGCTGCTTAATGTCACTGAGCCTTTACTTCCCCTGAGGGTTGATATGAGGATTGAATATAGATATGGATACACTTGGAGATGTAGATGTAGATATATGTATGTCTAGATACATAGTACTTATCACAGCAGAGCAGACAGATGTAACTTACACTTTATCTCTGTTTTAATGGGAAGTTTTAAAGGAATTAATAAAAAACTAATGAAGAAATGACCTTAGTCTTTTCTTGATTAATCTCAAAGAGCAACCATAAGAGCCATTCTTTTAAAGAGACATAATTTAATCTGTAAGAATAATTTGTCACTCTTACTTCATGAATCTAATAAACATTATTATATCTTCCTTCATCAGAGCCCATGAAGGGAAATCCAAATCTAGTATTAAGGCTAGTAACAATCTTTTCCTTCAAAGTATGTAGTGAAGTGACAGGTTAAAAAGCCCGTTAGTAACAAAATTTATAAGCATTATGCTAAGTGAAACAAGCCAAGCAGTGAAAGACAAATACCATATGATGTCACCTCTAAGTGGAACCTAATCAACAAAACAAATGAGCAAGCAAAATACAATCAGAGACACTGAAATAAAGAACAATCTGACAGTAACCAGAGAAGAGGGGGGAGAAGGATAATGGTATTATCCTTCTTAAGGATATCCTTCTTATCCTCCTTAAAGATATTAGGGGAAGGTCCATCAAGGAACATGTATGAAGGACACATGGACAAAGCCAAAGGGGGCGGTTTCAAGGGTGGACGGTGGGGATGTGTGGGGTGGGGGGGGCATGGATGGGTGAAAATGGAGACAATTGTACTTGAACAACAATAAAAAAGAGCAAAACTTTGTTGTTACTGAAATTAATTAAAAGATGATACATGTGGATGACTAATTTTATATCTGTAGAGACTTTAGGAAACATTCTTAATATTTTTGGTATATACACCAAAACAATAGATGGCCTTGAACCCTTTTAAGACATTGTGTATTCCAAAGATGACTGCAGTAGTGTCTTTCACCCCATGTCTTATGTTATGAACTTGGTGTCTGCATCTCCTCTCCTTAGATCTGGGTGACATTACATTTTTGTAACAATAGTTTGTAGCTGCAGCTATGTTATGTTACATCTCTGACTAGGCCACAGACAGCCTCTTCTGCCTTGTTTGTTGGAATGCTTGAACCACCAGGTAAGAAGTCAGACTGTGTGAGCCTGCCATACTGGAGAAGCTGCATGTAAGGGCTCTGGTTAACAGCCTACAGGAACTCCAGCTGGTGTCAGCAACTTACCACCTGAGTGAGTCATCTTGGGTGGATTGCAGCCCCAGCCAAGGTCTCCCTATAGTGACATGACAGGCCCCAGTGACAGACACCCAGCTGAGCGCTTTCATATTCCTTGTTTTACTTCAGATTTATTAATGTGTAATTGACCCATAACTTTGTGAGCAAAATCAAATGGTTGCTTTAAGCTGCTAAGAGGTAGGGTTATTTTTTTATGTGAAAATAGTAATTAGAACAAATCTTTAGTTAGAATTCTAATAAAGCAAGTATATTAAAACATTTTATTAAATATTCAGGGGATTAAATTAATATGGCCCACGTTTATGAAAAAATTTTTGACACATTATAGGTGAAAATGGCAAGATAAGTCTATGTGGTCTCAGTTGTGTGCAGGAAAGTGAGCCGATGGCTTGTGTCATGCACAGAATGCAAAAGGCCACACTTCATTCAAGATAAACTGAATTGAAACGTAACATAAAGTTGAAGCTTTGCAGACCATATATTTTACCACTAATAATTACTCATTATGTTGTATTTATTATGGCAATTGGTGAGTTTATTTATTATTGTGTTAAGTAGTATATACTTTTCTTGCTAAAAATTTTGCCCATAATAAATATGGCAAGATAATTTGTAGAAATAATTTATGTTGGTTCTCATTGCTTAAAAACACGGAAAAGAATAAAGGAGACCCCCTCCCAACCCATTCCAAGAACACAAGCAAGCTTTTGTTTTATTGTCCCGGGGCTGGCAGCAGAAATGCCAAGAACTCAATTCAGGATCTGATATTCCCTCTGTCTTTGAGTGGCTGTGTGTGTGTGTGTGTGTTTTAGATGAGTTTGTTTAAATAGATTATAATGCACACAGGCCTACCTGAAGTGGAAGAGGGGACTTCTGAGAGTTTACAGTGAGACGGAGAAGGATGGGGTTTTCCTATGCTAGACCCTGGTGGTGTGAAGTGGAACAAACATGTTTTCTGTCCTCGAGAAGCTTTCTGTGTCATGGAGCCTACAGATTGAGAGATCAGTGACTATAGTGGTTGAGATAAGTGATGGGCAGCATGGACAGATGTCACAATAACACTCTAGGTGAGTGCAAATGAAGTGCGTTGTGAAAATGAAGGAAGAGAGGAAGATGATGCTTGAGCAAGCTTGAATGGAGTAATCTAGGGCAATGAAGGCTAGAAGGAAAAGTATTCAGAATGTAAGCATTCTATGTATGAAATTTCTTGTAAACAATTTAAATCATACTTTCAGTTCTTACCTGTAATGCCAGGAACATTAGGACCCCTCCTTATACCCTCCATAGCCTCTGAGCATCCTCTGTGATCACTCTGCCACTTCCATTTGTTTGCATCAATTATTCTTACTTGAGATGCGGTTGGCATTTTGTTTTTATTGTTTATCACTATGTTCTCATTATCTAGTGCAGTTTCTGTCTTCGTGTCTGGCACATAAATACACAATAAATATTTGTTGACTGATATAATACATAATATTGCATCTGCCTCAGCAATCCCCAAACTTTTGAATATTTTTATATCGGGTATTTTATGTTTTTTAATCTTTTCTGTTTCTGTCCTGTCATATTCTTAATGATTTTTATAAAAAGAACTGACACTTAAAGTATGATTTTGTTCCAAAAATTATTGGAGTTATTTAAAATCTATACCAACTTCTCTGTCTGGGTGTTTGTATTTTACTCTCTTAATGATCATTCTTTTATCTTTTCTTCCTTTATATTATTTATGTCTGACTAGAATGAGTAGTTTGTTTACAATGCATTTGAAAATTTTATTTTGAGTGTTCCTTTAGCTATTTGTGTTCTAAGTACAATACTCGACTGTTCTCTAAAGAAAGACACGGGAGTAGAAAACATATCGGAAGTCGGCCTGTCTGGGAACGAGAGCCCAGCAGCCTCAGTCGCGTGCTGTCTCTTTAAGTAAGACCATTGCAGAGGTCACATAGCTGTCTTTTGCAGGCAGGAGCTCTCTGAAGTGTGGTGTCCTGAGAGTAATCTGTGTCCTTTCCTACTACTTTTAAAGTTTGGGGATTTCTTATTTTTCTTCTTGAGTTTTACAGCCAGTGTGACCTATCACAGTATTAACTTCAGCTTGTTCACTTGATATCAGACATATTTTCTACTTTTTTCTGTCGCCCATCTGTGTTATTTTTAATTTCAGAATTTTTTCATTGTAATCTTGATCAGTTTCCTCTATTAATCAGATTTTTTCCCATTTTAAGATTTTATTTCATGGCATAATAGCCATATCTTTATTCTCATATAATTTTTTCTGTTCCTTATATTTTTCTTGAACCCCAATGTTATATTTTATAACAGGCATGTTTATGTATCACTACACCTTTTTTTACATGAAAGATACTTCCTACCGGAGTCAGATGCATGTTTCCCCATTTTCCTCTCTTACTTGCAAGCTCTCTTCCCTCCACCTCAAGTTAGGACCTAACAAGTGCATCCCCTGAGCCAGCTTTTCCTCAGAGCTCAGCGAGAAGTTATCTTGGAAAAACAGAACCTAGGAATATGTGTGTAGGTGTACACATGCCCACAACAGGGACATTAACTTTCTGCAGTCCCTGTGCAAGTATTATTTCCCAATTAAAGTATTGAAGTTTAGTTCTTTCATTAAGAGTTTCAATGGTATTCTTTATGGTTGGATAATTCTGAAGCTATAGATAAACACTAATCTTAATTGAAAGTGTTTAGCCTAATTGCTTTTTACCCTTAAACAAGCCCAGTGCTTCGTCTCCTTTGTTCTTTACTTCAACAAATATATATTGAGTACTCTGGCAAGCACTGTGCTAGACATGGAGAGTATTCAAACATGAACCACACAGTCACTATACTCATGTGACTATTTGTCTGATGTGGGAAACAGCTGTACTATATAAAAGACTTACATTTAAAATGTTAAAGCCCCAGCAATGTGGTGGTAGAGATTGATCAGAGACAAATACTTATAGGAGCTGAAGCCAGAGGTGCTTCTTAAAGGATGAGGAGTTAGCTCGTGAATATTGGGGAATATTGGGCATGGGAGATGTGTAGAGGAGAAAGGCATTCTAGATAGGCCCAGATGAGCAAAGGCGCAGTGTGTGCGTGCACACACATGCATGCTTGTGTACAGCTCAGTTTTCCTGAAAGTTAACTCATCTGATAAGGAATGGCAGAAGCCTCAAAGGTACTGGTAGGGGCAGGTCCTGGAAAGCCTTGTTTGTCATGTAAAGAAACCTGGATTTTATGCTGAAGGTGAGGGGTTCTTTTGACAATGTTTCACTTGAAAGTGGTACTTCACATGCTCCCAGAACCCATTCTATGAGCTGTATTAGCTGTGCTCGTGTTTGGGTGTTAAGGGATAAGGTCTTCATTTTAGGACTGGTTCAGCTACCTACCCTTAGCATCACGTGGTTTACACATCTCTTTATGGGTTTGTTAAAAGCAAAACTAAGAACCACAAGTACTCCATAAGCAGGGGGAGGCTGATTACTCAATGAAAGGTTACTACAGTTATTTTGACAAAACTAAAAAATATCAGCCAAGATGGTTCCTGCCCAAAGGGACTCATGAGGCTTTCCTCTCTCACACTCTGCACCCCTTTCTTCTTGCCATAGAATGCAGGGTTCTCAGCCATACAGACCCCTCCTACTGAAGGCAGGCAGGAAAGGCAGTTAACAAGCGGGTGAACACATATGAAGGTGGCAGATGAATGTTAGGTCAAATTTAAAACTGGGGAACATTGGAAGTCTATTACTTACAATGACAGCTAGGTATTTGCTCGTTGAATGGTACAGGCATGAAATAGGATCTCTCCTCCAATGCTGGGTGTGTGGCTGAAGTCAGCTATTGGGCAGATTTCAGGCATCAGGGTAAATCCAGGTTAGTTTTTGTCATTTCCTACATTTGTTTTTCATTCACAAGAGAGATTGTAATGTCTCGATCAAGGATGATATCACTGGATTAGGATGATAGCTGCTAGAGGAATTAAATGCTGATTATACATTGAAGGTTGAGCAAAAAGGTATGCTAATGCCACAAATGGTATATAGCATCACATATTGCTCTCAGGTCATATATACACTTACGATGTCCAGTGTTGCAGAAATGTCAACAGCTAACTACTGAGCCCTTCCAGTTAAATTCGACAGATGGATCATCCTGTTCAGCATCTCTTCCTCAAAAACTTTATTGAAATATCAGTGAAGAATTAAAGAGCTGTTAACCATGAGGACAAAGAGAACATAAGAGACAATAGTGCATGAAAAATTTCAAAAATATTTGCACAATAAACTGGTGGCAAAGACTTAATAGACCTAGCAGACTAGAAGGAATAGGAAGTGAGTGGCTGCAGGAGGTGGAATTCCTATAATATCCGATCTAATTTGCCTTATAGAATGTTCATAGTATGGGGTGAAGTATGATTGGCACATGGTTGAGTGAAAAATCTATGTACCAATTACTGGAGCTTCCCAGCTCTTCTGTATTTCCCTGAACATTCTGGGAACTACCCTACTCACATCCATACAGGAAGCAATAGGCTTAGTCTGAAGAAACTGAGCCAAGGAGCTTCAGGCTTCAGAGGCCATAGACACAGGATAAGGTAGGGTGACTAGGAACTAAGGATAGTAGCATTATGGAAAAATCTACATATTGAAATACAGGACTAGCAAGCAGGCTGCTTTTCCTGCCTTGGTCCTGGAATCCTAGACATCCAGGTTCATGACTGCCCCACCTATACCCACCACTGCACTTCCTGCAGGAAGCTTCCGATTTTCATGTATTAAAAGATGTCCAACAATCACCAGACATTTGAGAAAAGATAACTTAGAAGACAGACAAAAACAGAAAAAAACTGAACAAAAAACAATGGAATAGAAGAAACAAAAATAAATTAATATCATCAAGGATATAAGAAAAGAGAAAATGCCCGTGAAACAAAAACACTCATAAAAAAAGGAAAAACCAAAGCCTTGCTGGTGTAGCTCTGGATTGAGCGCGGGCTGCAAACCAAAGTGTCGAGGGTTCGATTCCCAGTCAGGGTACATGCCTGGGTTGCAGGCCACAACCCCCAGCAACCACACATTGATGTTTCTCTCTCTCTCTCCCTCTTTTTCCTCTCTAAAATAAATAAATAAATAAATAAATAAATAGCCACCAAACAAATGACAATAAAAAATTATATATATATATATATAAAAAGAAAAACCAGAAAACAGTTTTTAATTTTGGAAATTAAAAATATAATAAACAAAAAGATGTTTGCTTTGGTCTCTGCAGGTGGCATGGCATGGCCCCAGGGTTGCTGAGAGGCCAGCTGTCTGCAGGATCAGGGGCTGCCAGCAAGAGGGTGGGCATGGGCAGTGGCATGAAGCTGGGCTGTGAGCCTGGGGAGAAGATGGCAATGGCAGTGGAGGGTTGGATGCCTGTTGGGGGCAATGCTGAGCTGGCCAGTGCCTGAACCATGGAAGAGTCCATTCTGCCCCTCTATGCTCAGCGCTGCCTGGGTCAGCTGCTGCATCTCCCACTTGGTGAAGGAGCCAGGAGCCTAGGCCTTAGCAGTGTGGATGGGCACCACTATCTGAGTTGTTGAAACTCTACCTGGAATAAAAGTAGAAATTCCAACCCCAAGGAAAAAGGGCTTAGCTTGGTGAAAGCTACCTTTGAGAACAAAAACATTTTGTATCAAAGACAAGAAAATGTCAAAAATAAGGTATTTAACCAACTTTTTTTTTGGTGGGGGGTGGATCTTGCACATAACCTTTAACCTGGCTACCAATATTTTAGACAGATCCTGGGTTTTTATGAAAGGAAACCTAAAATTTTTTTCTTACATTGGAGTCTGTTATTTTGTTGGTTTCCAGAACAGTGGAAGAAGAATGCAATGTTTCATCCACTCATGGAGTAATCTCAATTAGTCAACGTAAGTGCACTGCTTCTAACAGAGAATGAAAAGAAAAATTCTCCTGGGGAGAAAATCTGACTTATGAAATGAAACATACTGGTGTCTTATACTATTTTTTTTTGCTTACATAAGACATTATATTTTATATTTCAGAAAGAGAAGAAATATTGAGTCCTGATACACTGGAAGCTCAGCTGAAAGCATAAAATTTTCTACTAGTCTTTTCAGAAGCAAAGCCATCTGTATTCACTTTTTGCTTTCTCAATGGGGAAGTAGAAATATAGCTCATTAAACTATTGCAAATCCTCCTGCTTGTTGTAAAGTGTTCAAAGATTAATGACACGGAGTTCTTTTACTGGAGGGAAGCAGTTTCTAAATGGTTAGCTGAACGTTTTCTCTTGAATGTTGCAAAAAAAAAAATTGGTTTGGATTGTTTCTAGGCAGAGAACCCAGATTCTTCAAGACAGCAACTATAGTGTTCCTGAGTTGTCAGTAATACCAGCAGGCAGCTGTCCTGATGAAAGTGAGGGCTCTGACAGGGGAGCTGCAGAGAATGAAGTCTCAGCAGCTCTCTCTATGACCCAGTCATCAAAGATAGACCATCGTTCTCAGCTTGAAAAAGCATGGTCTCTGAAATGCTCTCCATTTTAGAAGTCTGTTGTACTGTGTCAGAATTTAAAGCATGTGTACGGTTTATAAACAATAAATGGGGGAGTAGGAAGTATTTTTGTCCAGTTGTCATTTAGGCAGGAATACATAGACTAGAACACCTGTTGTCTTTAATTATTCAGACCAGCTTGGGTCTATTTCTATATTCTAAGAAATCTAAGCTATCAAATGAGTTAGGGCCTCTGAAATGATTGAAAATCGTTTACATGTTTTTCTCTGAATAAAAAGATCTTCGGTTACTTGTTTATATGGAGATAATGGATTTGTGGGTAACGATGTGGGAAGCTGAAGGACAGAGCCTTTGTTTTCTTGATGAGCATGAAGTAGGGGCTGAAATCTGCTGAGGCTAGAGTCCAGTGGTTTCAACTACCGATAGGTGGAAACAAAAAAGGTTGGTTGATGCTGCTTTAACATTTGGGTTTTGCAGATTGCTGGTGATATTAGAAACCCAAGGTAAATAAGGAAGGAAGCCTAGGAACTGAACTAATAAATATTTTTTTTAAAAAAGAGAATCCAGGGGCTGGAGGGCTAGTTGAGATTGTTGTACAAATTTGGCAGGAATGATAGTATGAAAGAGGTGAAAAAAATCAAAAATTTTTTTGCAAAGCTCTGAATATGGAAGTTTGAAGTTTCTGAGTGACCTGTTAAAGGTATGTCCCTTGGAGAAGGGCTGTAGTGCAGTGAAGGACAGGATGATGTGAAAGAGATCTAGGGAATTTGAAATTAGGATGGGATCTTTTCCTACACGCATATTGAAATCTCCTGGGATTGTGACAGAATAAGACTGTGAGCCGGGTCTGAAAGTCTGGCTTGAATGGAATGAGTTTAACAAGGATGATACAAGGTAAAGAGCCTTCAGTGAGGCTGGGCTTCCACAGGCAGATGGAAGAGTAAAGGCCTGGAAGCAGAGCTGGAGGAGCAGTGGCATGTTGCCTCTACCATATCTCAATAAACACACATTCTTGTGTATATACTAAAAATAATCACTTTCACTGGAGAGGCTTATGGGAGTACTGAAAACCACAATCAATGTATATCTTCCTGTGGCCTCCATTTCTACACATGCTAAACAATTTCAAACATCTTACATTAATACAACTCAGAGATACAGGGTCTGGCACAAATAATGCCCCTTTTTATTATAAAATCTTTTATTCAAAAATCATAAGCATGTAATTCTGTAACATAAACTATCACACTCAAGCATACCTTATGAAATTTTCAGTGAAATGTTCAAATTAAAACTATAGGTTATTACACCCATATTATTACCCTACCAACCTCACTCAAGCAGGCCTCACTTCTGCCGGACCCTGTATTTGAAAGTCGGGTGAAAAATTTATGTATACATTGATGATAAAACAACAAATGCCAAAGGAAATTTGCAGTTATGAAATACTGTTTTGGGCTGAATCTCCAGTGTCTTTAGAAGACTGTCTTTCTACCATTGTCTGTGTGAAAATACTTTAAAATTATCTAAGAGGTAAGGGGAGGTGAACAGATCCTGAAAGAAAGGTTGGGATACAGGGCAGTTCATTGTCCACAGAAAAGGGTCTTGCCAGGTGGTAGGAAAACAGAGTCAGGGTGTTTGGGTTGTTCAGTAAAGAGAAAGATCAGGAAGAACAGCCTGAAAACTAATGGTGTGGGCATCCTGAAAAAGAAGAGAGGAAAGTGCCCAGACTGTTGAAATTTTCAGTGATTAAGAAAAATGGAATGGGGATTGCTCACAAGTTTCAACATGGAGAAAGAAGACACCTACAAAGACAAATTCTTGGTGGCTACCTGGGCTCAAATTTTAAAAAGGGGGAGAGAGAGAAAGAGAGAGAGAGGGAACTTAGCAGTCATCTGTACACAGGAGCCTCCCACACAAGCCACTTCAGGGAGAAGCCTGCACTGAACTGACTGGCTCTGTACTGTATTTCTCACGTTTGAGCCAGCCCTTATTACAGAGTTCCTGGAATTCTACTTTAACCAATAGGACTGAGGCTTTCCCAGTCCAAATGGTGGATTGTGAGACCAACCAGAGAGGCTCTATTCTGACCAATTGGAACAGTGCCTTTTGGACCAATCCAACTTTGAGGATTTAGAGTCCTCATTTGCATGAGGACAGACCAATCAAGGACCAAGGGTGGGGGCTTCTGTCCATATACACCAGTTCTCCCGTGGTTCAGAGAGTGTACTTTCCCTGTCCACTGTAGACTGTACCTCCCTGGCTAAGCTGAAACACCAAAGATGTTTCACTAGAGCAGAGTGGCACAAATCAGAACAACCAAAACACAATGGTGCAGCATAGAGCAGAGTGAAGCAGACCATTGAGGAGAAGAGTAGAGCTGTTCAGCAGAAGAGGGACCTGGCCCCAGGGCTGTGTCCGAGATGTGGTGTATCACAATTGAGCTGTTTAGTACTGAATAAAGTTTCCTGCCTCACGGCACCCCAAAATGGGGATTCCTGTTGGTGTCGAATTGATGTCAATGACCATCAGTTGACACTGGTGATTGTCCTCAGATATTTCCCATTCTAAGTTTTTCACAAGTCCATTTTTTTGTGCCGGAAGTACTATACCATGTCTGTCTCAAGGAGGTGGTAGAGCTACATGTGAAAAGATTTTCTGTAAGTATCAAAAGTTCTGACCATGGAAACAAGGAACAAACTAGAGGAAGCAGAAGGGGGACAAGGGAGGAAAGAAGGGGATGGGTCTAGTTAAAGAACAAGTCTAAATGACCCATGGACATGGACAACAGGGTGGGGGGTGACTGTAGTGGGGGGAGGTGGCTGGGGCAGAGTAGAGCAATGGGGGGAATTTGGGACAATTTTAATAGAACAACCATAAAAATAGAGTTCTGACAAGTTCATGGCTTTTTCACTTTGTGAGAAGCAGTGATGGGTCATTAAGTCCCTTTCAGTCCCTTCATGGAACCTTCTGTGAGTCTTATAATTAATTCAGATGGTGACAAGATAACTCATTCCTGCCACATTAGATACAATCAATGAAGACTGAAAAACAGGATTTTATTTCTTTTATTTTGTTTCTATGGTGCTTATCTCTTCAACCTCTTTAAGACAGTTAAGTATGTACAAAAGGACAAACAACAATGAATTTCTCAGAAAACCTAACTTTTAAGTCCCCAAATATCAGATCTTCCAGTCTTCCATTCACAGTGTCATAACCCTGGTCCTTTTGTTGGAACTATTTACTTTCATCAACAATTACAGCAACACTCATTTTCTCCACATAAAGGCTATTTCTTCCTCATAAGAGATCTTTAAAAATGCACCAGAGTGAAGACGTGTTTCAGGACCCTTGAAGCTCTTTTCCTCCATTGCCGAGATGATTCTGTTATTTTGAAATTATGTAGCACTCTCATCTATAAGGCTTTACAAAGAAATGCTTCCTTCTTCAAATGTTATTGGATATTGATTTATAGTTCTTTCCCCGGTCATTGAAAAACTGGTCATGTTATGTTTGGATAAACTAATTTTGTAATTTTTTAATGATTTTGTGGCAACAGTTTAAACCGGTAAGGACATGAATGGTGAAATTTAAAAAAAAACTTTTTTGGAGAAATTTTGGAATTTAAAGAATTATATTTTCATTCCAGCCTGTGATAGCTAAGGTTATTTCCAGAAGGAAATAAAGGCAAGCCAGTTAAAAAAAGATTGGGAGGTTGGAACAATTGACAAAAAGATATTTTTCTAGAAAGGCAGGCAGTGGCCTCAGAAAAGAAGACTTGCTAAATGTATTGGATACAGGCAGGAAATAATAAAATTTCCAGATTGGGTTTTTGAGGATATTAGGATGGGGCTTAGCTGGGAATTCCTGAGTTTAAGTCTAGCAAGAAAGGAAAGAGTAACACATGGGGCTGTTACCAGTGGTTTGCTGGTCTGAAGGGGAAATATCAAAGTAATGTTAACCCTGAGATGAAATGATGAATTTCTACTTTTAAGAGATGCTGCTATCATCTAGATACAATAAAGCATCAGCTGGTATCTATTAAACAAAATCTGAACTTATTCAATCATTTAAATGTCAAATGATTTACTGAATTTTTTAAAAAAGACAATTTAAAATTGTATTAGAAAATTCCACCACTTTTTTGAGAATAGGTGGGGATGATTAGAGATAATCAAATTAGTTAAAAAAAAGAAAAGCATTGTGATATAAGGAAGTTCACAGAAAATACTGCACATTCTTAAATAGAAAAGCAGCAGTGACTTAGGACTCTTAAATAATGATATTTTGGATTGGCAAGGATTCACTGGACATGAGGTGGTGGCAGCTATTGCAATAATCCAAATACTAAGTGAATCTTCCCTGTAGGACAAGTTTTGTGATAATGGAGAAGAAGAGGCTGTGGCTGCAATTGATTGTGTTCAGGCCACCACTGGATCCAGATAGGTCTTATGTATGTGATGGTGATAAGGTCCACGAGAGTTTACCTACTCTGACTGAGGAGGCTTCTGCAAGAAAACCTGACCTAACAAGAGAGGGAGCCAATACACTTAACCTGTAAATATTAGAATAAAAGGCATTCATCACCCTTGGGGAATGGCTATGCTGAGTACACATTGTTTTTGCCTGTTAGATTTGTCTTCTCTATGGACCTATATTTTATAGTAAAAAAAACATTTGATTTATAAGTTTCTAAGATGGAAAACAAATGACTCTGCTGTGTTCATGTAAAAGTGATAAGCATTGTCTTCCAAGTCAAATACCTGGCATTTTTGAGATTTGAGTTTTTGCTGTTATGATGAGCACGCAGTGCATGTCATTATCTTTATCTACACTTCTGTGATTACCACTGAAATTGGTTTTCTCTTCATAATTTTATGGTGTCTGTATCTATAAGTTGCGTATTCCTATTCTTTCCCAGTTCTTTCTGATTTCCTTATTTCTTGAAAATTTGTAGGAGTACCTTGTATAATCCAGACCTTAATCCTTTGTCAGTTTTGGGTGTTGCAAATATTGTACCTTCTACCTGCTAACTTTATCACAGGGACCCATTTGAGAAAACCCTTACTTTTTTTTTTAAAGGTTTTTCTTATTTATTTTTAGAGAGGGAAGGGAGGGAAAAGAGAGAGAGAGAAACATCAATGTGCAGTTGCTGGGGGTCATGGCCTGCAACCCAGGTATGTACCCTGACTGGGAATCGAACCTGTGACACTTTGGTTCGCAGCCTGCGCTCAATCCATTGAGCTACACCAGCCAGGGCTGAAACCCTTACTTTTGATGCAGTACTGTATGTGACTTTCTTTTACTTCATTAATGCCTTTGGGTCTTACTTAAAATCATTCTCCATAGAGAGATAAAAGATATTAGAATACCTTTTCTACTAATTCTGTTGTTTATCTTTTTGCAACATGTCTTCAATCCACAGAGCTTATTTCTATGACATAGAACCATGATTTAATTGTGTTTTCCATAGAAAGAACTGATTTTTAAAGCATCATTTACAGAATAATCCATCCTTTATTCACTATATGCTATTTTAGTGTTTCACATTTTTACATCAAATGTTGCTGTTTGGAAATCTCAGGTAAATGATTCGAATTCAAACTTGTATTACTCTTTTCACTCTAGAAACATTAAGAATTGTCTTTATGTTCAATTCTTAAAAATATTTCTATACATGTGTATGTATTGTTTTATCAGTTCTGTCCTGTTCTGTAGTCTAGAGGGTTCTCAGCTGAGGGCATGTATCTTTTTTTAGTTGTGAGAAACTTGTTACTGTTTTGTCTTCAGTTCTTTCCTCTCTACCATTTTCTGATTTATTTTTCTTCTTCCCGGGGTTTTTATTATGTAGAAATTGGTATTTCAACCTTTAGTATTTGCATCTCTGAACTGCCGTCTTTGTAGGGTTAGTGTTTGAACAAGTACATAAAAATCTATCTCATTCATTTAAATAGCCATATAATACATTACAATATTATAAAAATAATTAATTGATGGACATTTTGGTTTCCAATTTTCACTAACAACAAAGAAATCACCTACTCTGTACATTTTGATGCCCATCTGTGACTATTTCTTTGGAATTGTTTTCTATAAATAGAACTGCTGAGTTAATGGGGTTGCACAATTTTATTTGGATAGACTGTTAACTTGTTTTCCAGAATTTATTCAATTTATACTCCCACTAAGAGTGTACAAAAGTACTATTCTTTGCATACTTGCCAAGGCTTCATATAATCACTGTAATTCTTGTCAAACATATGAAAAATAATTCCTTTTAATTTGCGTTTTACTTTTAACTAACTTGTCATTTTACTTTTATACACTTGTATATTTATGTAGATATTTGTGATTATCCTTTGTGACTTGCCTGCTTATATCCTGCCTGTTATTTCTATTTTTAAAATTGATTTTAGGAACTCTGTATATATATTCTGGATAGTAGTTTTTGTCCTTAATATATGATGCAAAATTTTTTCTAGAACTTTGCTAGAATTTTAACTTTTTTAATGATTTATTTTAGGGGAAGCTTTAGTTTAGTTTAGTTTGTCCCTTCGACAGTTGTTTTACTTAGAAAATATCCAATATTACCATATTACCAATATTACCAATAAACTTCTATAATTTGATTATCCATTTGGATTGTTTTCCAGTTTGGGGCTACTATTAATAACTATCTTTGTTAATTTTTTGTTGAAGATTTTTAGGGGACATATTGGACTTGAACTTTTTAAGTGTACAGAGAATTTTAATTAATCAATTGAACCAACTCAGAATTGCAGACATAAGGGAATTAGCAGAGAAAGACACTAAAACAGCTATTTTAATTATGATCCATATGGACAAGAAGGTAGAAAAAAACACAATTATGAAAAGGAGGAAATTGGAAGATATAAAAAAGACCTAGATTAAACTTTCTGAGATAAAAATACATTATCTAGATAAAAAATAAAATAGATCATAATATAGAAAATGTCTGTGTTCCCCTCTCCTAAATTCATATACTGAAACCTCATCCCTAAAGTAATAGTATTTGCCAGTGGGCCCTTGAGGATGTGATTAGATTCCAAAAATGGAACTTTTATGAGGGAAATAGGTGCCCTTAAGGAGGAACCCTTGAGAGCCCCTCACCCTTCTCACCATGTGAGTACACAGTGAGAAGATGGTCATTTATGAACCAGAAGTAGGCCCTCAGGAGATGTTGAATCTTTCAGTATGTTGATTTTGGACTTCCCAGCTACCAGAACTGTGAGAAATAAATATCTGTTGTTTAAGCCAGTAAGCTTATGGTATTTTTGTTACAGTAGCCTGAACAGAGTGATACAGATAATATTTATGTTAAATTAGACACAGTAGAGAAACAGAACTTGAACACAGAGCTGTAGAAATCATACAAAATCATGCACAGACACAAAAGATGAAAAAAATAAACAGAGCATCAGTGACCTATGAAATAATATGAAGCAGTTTAACATACATACGATTATGGTTTCAAAAGGAGAGAAGAGAGAGATGCGGGAGAAGAAACATTTGAATAAATAATAGCTGGCAATTTTCCAGGTCTGAGGAAAACTATAAACCTACAGACCCAAGAATCTCAACAAACTCCCAGCAGAGTAAACCTTATGAAAACTACACTAAAGTATATCTTAATTGAACTGCTGAAAACCGGTGGTAAAGAGAATATATTAAAAGCAGTCAGAGGAAATAAACACAGGAGACTTCACTGAGGTAAAATTTAGATGAATACAGTATTTGTGATTGGTAGTATTTAATCAACACATTTAACATAGATTATAATAGAAAGCATAAAAGATTTATTATTACTTTTTAAGTCTATACCAATTTATATCTCATAAAAACTACATTACCAAAGGAGTATAATAATAGTGAAAATACATTAACAAAATTTTTAGAAGAGTGTGGTTCTTATTTAAAAGATGTGAAGAGTCGATCATTTACAGAGGAGGTGAGAATGTGTTAGGAAGTCATGTTATCCCAAACCTCACTGAATATAAAACTGTAGCCCATTTCATAAAGAATCAACAAACTATTACCACTACCTAATTTTAAATGGCAAAAGCTAGGTAAAAGTTTGAGTGCTGAGTACTAGGTAAGAGTATAACTTAATCAGAACACTACTACTAAAATTTCCTGCCAGATGCCAGGATTTCTGCCTGGAAGGCAGCCTTCTGTATAGTTTATTCTCCTATTACACTTTTAACTGAATCAGGAGACAGCTGGAAGTGGCTCCCAGTGAGAGCTGTCAGGCCACTTGGAACAATTTTATAGAAAGCATTGGGACAACTCCACAATTACACAGGAGGAACTCTCCAGCAAAAAAGAGAAAATCCATGCTCTGCTTGCATCAAAGTATAATGTCCTTGTACTAATTTTGCAAAATAAAATGATGTTCCTAAGTTTTTCTCTTCTTGCTCTTATCATTTGCACAGGAACTCAATAAATTTCTTATAGCTCATTTTAACCACAATATTGTTCAAACACAAGTTTTTTATCTCTAGGGCTAAATAAACCAAAGAGCTGGTCAATATATTAAAAAACGGTAAAATTTTAAATGATGGTAATCTGAAGAAGTAAAACAAATACCCATCTATAAAACAAACTTACTATAAGAAAGTAGAAAAACCTTGCTAAAATCCATAATTTGTAAGTGTATCAAGGTACATAAAAATTAGAGTAGAAAGGAATTAAAGATCCAAGGAAGATTTAGAGATTAAAATTATGACTGCTGGATTTTGAAAATTAAATAAAGAAAAAGCTGTATATTGTATAGTTTACTGATAAATGCGCTAGTTTTTATCTTCTCAAATTAAACAGAAAAGAATATAATGATAAGTGCAACAAAGAGATCACTTGAGAACACAGATGCCTAACATTATACTTTCAATTCTTTCTTTTCTATGTGTCTGCTGCAGCCAGATGTCTTAACATAATATCTCAGTGTTTCACTATGTTGGTGATAATAGGTACATAGAAACTACCCAAACTGATGTGCACAGAGAAAAAGAATAGGAAAAAGAGACTAGAACATTCAAGACTGGGACAACTTTCACAGATATAACATACATGTAATTGGAATACCTGAAAGAGAAGAAAGAAATAGTAAAAGAAAAACTTGAAGTAATAATCTCTGAGAATTTTTCAAAATTAATGACAAACACTATAGATCCAGGAAGCTCATAGAATATAAAGTAAGATAAATATGCAGAATCCACATCTAAGCATATCATTTTGAAGCTGCAGAAAACCAAGACAAAGAGAAAATACTGAACACTGCCCAAAGGGGTGGTTGGGGAATCTTACTATAGAGTACTAACTATAAGAATTATGGCCAACTTCTTGGAATATAAACTATTCAGGCAAGAGTGATGTCAATAAAATGGCCAAATAAAACATTTCTTGCTCCTATCCCTCCCTCAACAAGAATAATTTAACATCCTTTCATGGTCAAAATTGCCTTTGTGTGAGCTTCAGAATCCAGGTAGGAGACTGAAACCTTGGTACAGCTCAAGCCAGAGACAACTATGTTAAAAATGCAGGCTTAAACTCAGGCAGTTGACTTGCCAACTGGATCCCTGCTACAGACCCAGAAACAGCTTTAGACACTGAGAATTTGGCTGCAGTCCTCTTTGACATTGGTGTGGTCACTAGCACCACACACCAAAGGACCCAGGAGAAGTCACGCTCAAGTGTGTGTGGAGTACTAAGCATATAGAACTCAGTCCTTTCTGTGGACCATGAAGCAGCTTTTGAACAAACTTCAGCCACTCTTAGCTTCAGCCTTGAAACTTAGAGAAGACTTCTAAACTTATTTGGGCTGTAGATTCTGAAAGAGCCTTGTAATGGGGCTTCAGCCCTTCCTAGCCACAGTCCACAACAGTCCTGCTGGCACAGAGACCCAGCAGAGGACACATCAATACTTCTACATGTCCTGAAAGGGCCCTCTCTGGTCTTCTAGCTTCCTGACAAACAGTCAGCCTGCAGTCTAGAGAGTCTGTGATTGCAACAGGAGACACTCCTATTTGCATCCTCAGAGATCCTAAATGGGTCTTTTATTCAACACTAGACCCCTTCAAGTCACAATCCATGTGCAGGCCTGCTAGCAGAGAACCTTCCACAAGATCTAAACTTTGCCTGACAAAAAATTTAAATAATCATCTTAAGGAAATGCAAGAGAACACAGACACAATGTGAAAACTGAGGAAAACATTACATGAACAAAATGAGTGATATAATAATATGGAAACCATAAAAAAGAACCAAACAGAAACCCCAGAGCTGAAAATACAATGATAGAATTGAAAATTTAGTAGAGGGCTCCAATTACAGGCTTGATCATGCAGAAGAAAAGGCCAGTGAACTTTAATACAGATCATTTGAGATCAGTCCATTAGAGGAACAAAAAACAAGAGGTGTGGAAAAGAGTGAAAACCTACACTAATTACAGGAATCAAGCCAGTGAACATTTGCATCATGAGAGTCCCAACAGGAAAAAAGAGAGAGAAAGGAGCAGAAGATTACTTAAAGGAACTTGGGGAACTAAAAACTCCTCAAATCTGGGGAAGATATGGATACCCAAGTACAGGAAGTTCAAAGGACCTTAAGCAAGATCAATCCAAAGATGATCACTCTCAGACACATTATAATCACAATGTTAAAATTCAAGGGTAAGGAGAGAATTTTGAATGTAGCAAGAGAAAAGCAATTCTTAACACACAAGGGAACCCGCAGAAAGGTATGGGAATTCTCTGCAGAAACCTTGCAAGCAAGGAGATTGAGAGATCCCATAATGGGGTGGGGATATATACATGAGTTATTATTGCACGTACTATATACACATATTTCCTAATTTTGTCAGCTGAGGGAGAGTGGAAGCAATGATACCCAAGCAGCAATGAGTGCACCCAGACTATGGTTTTGAATATCATTCTCCAATAAAAGAAATCAGGTCAACTTGGGGAGAAATGACTCATTTTAGGATGAGGATAGAAAATATTTAAGATAGCCTGGAGCACCTTGTAGAACCAGGAATTGTTACAGAAAGTAAAAACTTATGAAGTGCTTAAAAATAGCCCTTGCCAGGTGGCTCAGGTGGTTAGAGCATTGTCCTGATATTCCAAGTTGAGGGTTTGGTCTCCAGCCAGGGCACGTACAAGAAGCAACCAATGAATACATAAATAAGCGGAATAACAGATCCATGTTTCTTTCTTTCTCTTTCTCTCGCCATTCCTCTGTTTCCAAAATCAATACATTAAAAAAAAAAAAACTAAAAAAAAAGAAGAGGAATGGGCAAGCCAAGGAACACAAATAGAGGACTCATGGGCATGGACAATGAGGGAGGATTGACTGTGGGAGTGGGGAGCAGGGCACGGGAGAACAATTGGGAAAAATGTGGGACAACTGTAACTAAACAACAAAAAAATTATATTTGACTATTTAAAACAGTCAAATACAGTGCTCAAAAGCAAAACAAAGCAACCTCCTCAATGATGGGGGGGGGTCTCCTAATGCCCAAAGCGAGAACAGGTTGAGCAATAAAATAACTAAATGTTAGATTATAACTCAAACTATAAAATAAATATCCATGAGTCCATACAGATACACTTAGATTATTGAACAAATACATAAGTGGGGAGAGTAAGTCCATTTTTTAAGCAGAAGAATTCGAAGTAACCTTTGTAGATACTCTAGCCTCAAAAAGTTGGGACATAATTCCCCACTTCTTAAAAATGAGCTGTACATAGTACTTCCAAAGAGTATAATATGGAAATGGGAGTGAAAGAGTAACTTTACAGTGGAAAAAATCTAACAAATGCTACTTCAGCCATGTGACTGAGTTTAACAACAACAGTAGGAAGGCATGTTGATCTGCACACTGTTGGTGTGATGGAATGAGAAAGGGACTTGACCTCTGTGGTCTTTCTCCCCAAACCCTCTGTCTACTCAGTAGAAAAAGTCAGAAGAACTCAAATCAAGGTACAGTTTACAAAATATATGATCAGCATTTCTCAAAACTGTCAAGGTCACCAAAAATAAGAGAAGCCGAAGAAAACGTCTCAGTTAAGAAGAACCTAAGTGAACATGGCAATTAAACATAATGTGGTATCCTGGATGGGATCCTGTAACAGAAAAAAATGACATTCGGTTAAAAACTAAGAAAATATGAATATGATATGGACTTAGTTAATAATAATGATCAATATTGGTTCATTAATTGTGACAAATGTGCCATAATGATGTATGATCTTATTGATAGTGGAAACTGGCTGTGGATCTACAAAAACTCTCTTTACTACCTTCTCCATTTTTCTGTTTATCTAAAACTATTCTAAACTAAAATTTTCCTATAAGAATATTGTGGTAGTAAATGTTATGTTCTTTCCCACACAGTAAAATGTTTTCCTTTGATCTGTATTTCTATCCTGCATGTCATTTAAATAGTAGCCTAAAATAGAAAAGCCGTCAAAATGGACTCTTACTAATGTAGTTTGTAACTGAATATGCCTGAGAGAAAAAGATCAATGGGAGAAAGAGTGTCCTTGTAATATTACAGCCAGAGACCCTGCAAAACCCACAAAATTCTTGGAAAGTTTCTCTGTAGAGAGAGCACAGAGAGTCTCACTAACCTGAATAGCTGGGAATAGGAACCTGAAGTTACTCTTTTTGATAAGGAAAAAGGCAATTCATATTCACACTAAAGATAATGAATCATTGTTTTATCATGTGATATGACACTGGACACAATAATGTATACTATCTCTAAACACTCTTTAATCTCTATCTTCCCAATGTAGACATTTAATTTAAGGTTGCTATACAATCTAACTGATCCATAAGCAGCTCATAGTTCTCCATCTTTTCTTAGAGGTTTCTTTAAAAGACTTTGCCTATGTGCACAAACAAAATTTCACTGACCTGGGTGCTTGGAGTACAGAAATGAAGAAGACATACAAGGTCTGTCCAGAAAAAGTTCAGCCATTGTTAATATAATAACGGTTTGAGTGACATTGATATAACCTGACAGACAAGGAGAGCGGACTAGAATGCACATGTGTGAACAATGATGACTTCATTGTCCTAGTCAGTGGGGGCAGTAGATGTTCTTGAGTGAGCATGTGTACTGTGGCTGTTGCTTTCAAAATGCCTGAGTGAGTAGAGCAACAAATCTGCATCTGACTTTGTGTTAAGGTTGAACATTTCTCAGTGGAAACCTTTTGGATGATTTAAAAGGTCACAGCTATGGGCAACTGGTGATTGGCAGCTTCATCATGACAACAGGCCTGCTCATATATCATGTTTTGTGCAGAGATTTTTGGTGAAACACCAAACATCCAGGTGACTCAGCCCTCCTACAGCCCACATTTGGTGCCCTGTGACTTCTGGCTTTTCCCAAAACTGAAATCACCCTTGAAAGGGAAGAAATTTCAGACAGTTGACGTGACTCAGGAAAATATGACAGAGCAGCTGACGGCAATTGGGAGAACTGTGTGAAGTCCCAACGTGCCTACTTTGAAGAGGACTGAGGCATCATTGTCCAATGTACAATGTTTCTTGTATCTTGTGTCTTCTTCAATAAATGTCTCTATTTTTCATATTACATGGCTGGATACCTTCTGGACAGGCCTTGTACATGCTTCTCATCCTGATAGAGGTTACAGTATGGTTAGAAAGACAAATATTAAACAAGTAATTATCCAGACAACTAATCAATTATAAAGGTAATAAGTGCTACGACGGAAGAACTGAAGGTATAATTGGAGAATCTGTGTGGAGAGGTGGTGTCAGAAAAGGATTCTATAATGAAATAAGGTTGAATCTGAGACATAAATGATGGATTGGGTTAGCTAGATTAAAGCCATGGGGTTTACGAGAGTGCCAATTAAGAGAGAGAGAGGGGTTTACAGTCAGAGGGAAGAGCACGGCAGAAGTTCTGTGTGGGAAAGCCCAGTGGAGGATACCGCTGGACAGACTGAAAGTTGAGAACTGAGTTACACATTCAACAAAAATTGATTGGGCTTCTTTATGTGCCAGATTTTTGGTTGAGCAGGAGCCCTCTGTGGTTGAACATAGCAAAGAGAGAAGGAAAATGTTAGTATTAAATCCCTTGTCATTAGTAAACTATTTCTTAATAACTACTACTTTATTTCATAAATTCCTTTATAGCCTATTCTAGAACTTTTATTTGGATAAAAGAATCTTCAGGGTTTTTCACTTGGTTCTCTGCATTTTTGAATATTAGAAAGACATTAGATTCTCTCTAGGCTTTCAGTACTCTTGCGTCCACCTCACAAAGATTAATGCCCATCATATACCCTTCAGCAAACTCCTTTGCAAGTTATTGTATCACTCTTTGGATTATCCACCTAATTTAAGAGAATTGACCTCATTTTTCTCATTTTGAGATGATACTTTGTCTCTAAATATTTTATGTTCTAGCCTTTAATTTTTCTCCTTGTGGTGTGTTTATTCTATCCTTTAAATATAGTCATCTACCTTGCAGAATACAAATGTAAAAGTTTTATTTTCTTCTTCAACATTTCCTTAAGCTTCCACTTCTTTGTCTTTTGCTCCAAAAAACAGAGAAAGAAAGAAGAAAAAATTATTTTAGTTGACTTTAATATTTTTGTAATTTTACACGCACTGTGAACAAAACTTCCTGAAAACATTAAGTGCCAGTATCTTATCACTGTCACTCCTTCTTCATTTCAAATTGTGTATCGGAAAGCTTTCTTTGTGGAATATCAGCCTTACTATTGTTGGCCCCCAGGTTTTCCTCATCAGTATCTCTTCCATAGTTATGTGAGGAGAATAATATTTTGTGTGGAGCATTTTAAGGCCTTCCCTCTTAGGTGCCTACAGCCAGAATTCATTTTCACTGTGTTCTTAAACTAATCAATAATTTCTTGGAAAACTTAAAGAATGTTGTCTGAATGGGCCCCAAATTATCTTTTGTTGTTATGTAAAACCTTAAGGTAACATTGTTTCCTGTTCCCAAGGTTCTTGTCACTTCTGCTTTACCAACCTATTTTTCCTTTTGGTCGTGAATAACCTCAGAGTAGCAATTTTCCAAATTGCTTCACTACCTTCTAAAAGGTAGAAATGTCAATAGAAACAATGTAGTTACTGTTTAAACAGTCCAGGGCATTCCTACCAGTTTAGTGCCTTAAGTGTACTTTTTTTGGTAGTAGAAATATGGGTACTATGGGTAGAAATATTATAGTAGTTAACTTAGTTATAGTATAGCACCATAACTCATATTGTATTCTATTTTTAAAAAGTCACAGAACAAAGATGAGTTGTTCTTACTGTAGCCCACAAGGTTCTCCATGATCCAAACTCTGCTCCTCTCCAACTCCAGCTGATACTAATTTTCTGCCCACTCATCTTGGCCATGATCTGCCAACACAGTCAACTTTTTTCTGCCTTGAGTCTGTATTTACTCCCTCTGCCTGGACACTGCCCAACACTCTGGATAGGCAGTCCCTTCTTAATTTTTAAGTTTCAGTTTAACGTTTACTTTTCTATAATAACCTGCTGTTTATTCCCGTCAAACCACTTATCATAACCTGGAGTTGTTATACTTGTTTATGTGTTTGTCTATTGTATTACAGCAATGAGAAGATAAATGCAGTAGGAAATCTTTGTATCTTTACATTATTGTAGAGTAAACCCTCAGTAAATAATATTTAAAGAGGTGATAAAAGATATACTGAAATGTATTCTTTCCAAAAGCGAATTAAATGAAATTGTTGGTCAGTTCTTTGTTGTACATAATTACTAGATCAGAACAGCCAATTCATACATACCTCCACTGAGTAAACTTTAGGAAAGGTCACAGAGAAGGAACTCTGATAACAGCAGCCTCCCCCCGCCCCCAAATGCAGGCCATCTAGAACACCCAGAAAAATGGGCAAATTATAAAAATAAAATTGCTTGAAGGCACAAAAAAACTAACAAGATAGCGAAGAATTATGAGGCAAAGATTTGGGAACAGAGAGCACTCAGGGAAGCGATCCTGGCATTTGGGGCCGCGCTCACTGGGAGACGCGCCCTGCGGAGAAAGGGGTGTCTGCGCTCGTGAGATACGCAGAGCTTTAAGTAGTATAGGACAATAGGGGGATATTGATATCCGGAGCCTATCAAGAAGAAATAGCATTGGCAAATCTCCCACCTTTGGGAGGTCACACTAGAAGTAGAAAAGCAGTTCAAGAACATGGACATTATCCAAGACAAGATATACAGAAATATTCACACCAACCCGGTATATAGATTTTTCCGCAGACTTTCAATCATATGATTTTATGACTTTAATAATCTCTGGATTGCAGGAATTCAAGTAAAACACAAGCATTTAAAAATATAGACCTTATTAGTAATGAATATTTATTGTTATGTTTGCACCCTTGGTAGTTTCCTGAGTGAAATCCGAAACGAAGGGCAGGGAGAGAGGGAATAAAACGGTAGGCCCTCCAGGTCGGTAGGCGGCAGGCTCCCTAAGCAAGGGGCTTATGTATGAGGCTTGTCTTGGGCAGCAGGCACAGAGCAAGAGATCTCCGCACCCTTCAACCTGCCAGAAACTTAAGTTTGTATATAGAGCTTCACTGGGTTCAGACACATGAACCGCCCGTACGGTCTTAACAACACATTACTCCTTCAAGACTTCATCCATGAAAAGGCTCCCATGCTGGGAACAATGGGGAGAACACACATTTAAAGGACTGGAGAGAGGGCTGAGAAGCTTCCCACTGTCTGGGTGAGGCAGTGACAACGCCCTATTCATGACCTCTTCTAACATGGTAACTATCTCTATGCCCATATTTTATTTCTGTTATTTAATTTATTGCTTACAAAAACACCACTAAGAAGTACTAATATTATCCTGACTTATAGATACAGAAATTAATAGAGAGGTTAAATAACTTTTTTCAATGCTATATAATTAAAGCATGAGAGAGATGGGGTTGAAATAAGTATACTGTATATGAATGAAGAACATGTTTTAATCATGGGGCTACATTTTCATTAATA
The DNA here is from genome assembly GCF_004126475.2 of Phyllostomus discolor. Classification (NCBI taxonomy): domain Eukaryota; kingdom Metazoa; phylum Chordata; class Mammalia; order Chiroptera; family Phyllostomidae; genus Phyllostomus; species Phyllostomus discolor. The sequence continues at coordinate 145,840,111 of NC_040904.2, forward strand.
GTTTAAAATTGTTTTTCTTTTCTACTTATTGTTTGTTTCTTTTCTTTCATCTGTGGCTTCATTAGTTGAGTATAAAAACATTTTTTCATTTATCCTTCTACTAACATTTAGTTAAAAGTCAATTATTTAAGGGTTGCTTAGGAGATTACAATATGCAACTCTGATGCATATATAAGTTAGTACTTTTTACCATATGTGAGACATCCAAAAGACATTTGAACATGTAAATTCTATTTATCCCCCATATTTGTTTTAATTCTATATATATTTTAGACAACACACAATATTATTATTACTAATATTATAGTAATATAGTAATATTATTATTACTATAATAATATTGTTTAACAGTTTTTAAAGTCAATATTCATTTGGATTTGGTTACATATTTACCCTTCTCATTTTCCAATTTTTATTTCTCTCTTCCTTTGTTTCTATCTGGGACTAATTTACTTAGGCCAAATAACTTTTATTATTCCTGTCAGGTGGATCTGCTACAGACAATTCCTGTCAGGTGTATGTGAATATGTGTGTGAAAATATGTTTCTTCCATCTTCATTTTTGGAGGATACTTTCATTGTGTATGAATTCTAGACTGGCAGTTATTTTCTTTCAATACTTGGCAGTTGTTCTATTTTATTTTATAATATCCATTGCTTCTGTTTGTAATTCAGCTTTGGTGTTATCGTGAGTCATTTGAAGGGAGTGTGTCTCTTTGGACTACATTTAACTATTTTCGTTGCCTCTGCTCTTTAGCATTTTTATCCTGATATGACAAGGGACACTTATTATTTTATTAATCTTGCTGGGGATATAAGAGTACTTCTTGAATCTCTGGCTTAGAGTTTTTTTTTAAAAAATTTAGATTATTGTCACACTGCTATATATTCAAATACTGCTTCTGTCCAGTTATTTTTCTCTTTTCCACCAATGATTTTAACATTTGCATTAGACATTTTTTTCAACTACATATTTTTTAAAGTAACTTTTTTTTAGATTTTATTTATTTATTTTTAGAGAGGGAAGGGAGGGAGAAAGAGAGAGAGAGAGAAACATCAATGTGTGGTTGCTGGAGGTCATGGCCTGCAACCCAGGCATGTGCCCTGACTGGGAATCAAACCTGCAATGCTTTAGTTCGCAGCCTGAGCTCAATCCACTGAGCTACGCCAGCCAGGGCTGCATTACACATTTTATAGTGTCCCATATAACTCTTATATTCTTCATTTTTCCTGTATGTGTTTTAGTCTTGTCATTTGCTACTAATTTGATGATCTTCCACTTCAGTAATTATTCATCAACTCTGTCTAATGTCTCATTACACTAATATAATAATTCCTAAATTTCAGTAATTATGTATTTCATTTCTAGAATGTCTCATTTTGCAACAACTAATACAATAATTAATTCAGACAGACTATCAATGAAATGTTGGGGAATATTTTTTCATATGATCTTAAAGAATCATCCTATCGATTACATACTAATTACACTAGTCAAAATGTACTTTTGCATGAAGAGATTTGGTTGTCAATTTGATTATCAAATGACCAACTTAGCATCTTCATCAGTAGAACTACCTTTGCATGTCTTCTGATGTACTGTGGTAAAAAAACACACTCTATCATGTAGGTAGTATTCTTTCCAGAAATGTTTAATTGAATATAATAATGGGAGACAAATCCAGAATGTAGGATGCTCTGCAAGACAAATGGCCTGGACTTTTTGAAAATATCACAAGAAACAAAAGAAAGGCAACACATACAAGATGAAGGGAGATTAAAGAGACATAATGAACACATGCAAATCTGTGAACAGTAATTAGATCCTGGTTTGGGAAAAATCCAATGTGGAATATTTATTAGACGGTATTGAATCCTTGTTAATTTTCTTAGGTATTATAGATATATAGGAGAATGTCTTCATTCATAGGAAATACTCTGTACATACTAAAATGTTCAGAGATAAAGTGTCATCTATAGTTTTTTTTTCCAAAAAATCACAAACCATCTGTAAAGCAGCCTTAGAAGACTTTTTCTAATTTTTAATTATTTATTTTATTGATTATACTGTTAGAAGTGTCCCAGTTTTCCCCATTTGCCCTCCTCCACTCATCACCCCCACTCACTCCAGTGATCCCCCCCTCCTTTGTTCCCATCCATGGGTCATGTGTATACAGTGTCCAGCAGGAATAACACCCATTTTTTACCATAAAATCTTTTACTGCAAAGTCATAAGCATGTAATTCTGTAACATAACAATATTACATTCACACACACCACAAATATTAGGTGAAATGTTCAAACTAAAACTATAAATTATTACACCCATATTATTACCCTATCAACCATACTCAGGTGGACATTACATCTGCCAGACCCTGTATGTACTTTGGCAACTCCATTTTCTGTACTTGCTCTTAACATCTCCCTGCCTATTCTGTAATTAACAATTTGTACTTCTTAATCCCTTCACCTTTTCCTGAATTCCACCAGATCCCCCTCAAAATTGGCCACCATCCCAATATTTTCCATATCTGTGATTCTGTTTCTGTTCTGCTGGTTTGCTTAGTTTGTTTTTTTAGATTCAAGTGTTGATAGTTACATATTTATTGACATTTTAATGTTCATAGTTTTGGTCTTCTTCTTTTTCTTAAATAAGTCCCCTCAACATTTCATATAATAATGATTTGGTGATGATGAACTCCTTTAGCTTTACCTTGTCTGGGAAGCACTTTATCTGCCCTTCCATTCTAAATGAAAGCTTTGCTGGATAAAGTCATCTTCAATGTAGATCCTTGCCTTTCATGACTTCGAATGCTTCTTTTCAGGCTCTTCTTGCCTGCAAGGTTTCATCTGAGAAATCAGCTGAGAGTCTTATGGGAACTCCTTTAAAGGTAATTACCTGCTTTTCTCTTGCTGCTTTTAAGATTCTCTCTTTATCTTTTGACATTTTAATTATGTTGTGTCTTAGTATGGTCTTCTTTGTGTCCATCTAGTTTTGAACTCTCTGTGCTTCCTGGACTTGCATGTCTATTTATTTCACCAAATTAAAGACGTTCTCTTTCATTATTTTTTCAAGTACATTTCCAATTTCTTGCTTTCTCTTCTGCTTCTGGCACCCCTATGATGCAAATATTGGAATCCGTGAAGTTGTCCCAGAGACTCCTTATACTATCCTTGATTTTTTGGATTCTTTTTCCTTCTTTCTATACTGATTGGATGTCTTTTTCTTCCTTATGTTCCAAATCATGGATCTGATTCTCAGCTTCATCCCCTTTACTGTTGATTCCCTGTAAATTTTTTTTTAATTTCAATTAGTGTCTCCACTTCTGATTGGATAATTTTTCTGCTGTTGAAGTATCCACTGAGTTCCCTGAGCATCCATATAACCAGTGTTTTGAACTTGCATCTTATGGTTTGCTTATCTCTGTTTTGTTTAGTTTTTTTTTTTCTGGAGTTTTGATCTGTTCTTTAATTTGGGCCATATTTCTTTGTCTTCTCATTTTGGCAACCTCCCTGTGTTTGTTTCAACATATTAGGTAGAGCTGCTTTGACTCTATTTCTTGGTAGCATGGCCTAATGTAGTAGGTGTCCTGTGGGGTCCAGTGGCACAGCCTCCCTTATTCCCCAAGTTGAGTACTCTAGGTGTGCCCTCTGTGTGGGCTGAGTATTTCCTCCTCTTGTAGTTGAAACTTGATTGATGTCAGCAGGTCAATTGGAGGGATCTACCTGGTCCATACAGCTGGTAAAATTGGCTGTGACCCCTGGCCAGCAACTACCTCCCTTTGTGGTTGTGGAGGTGGTTAGGTGATACTTCAACATGGTCTTAACTGTCTGCTGGGTGCACAGACTCTCAGGTTTCCTGGGTGGTGCAGGCCAAGGTCAACTCCACCTGTGTTCTGTCTGGAGCTCCTTGGCATAAGTTGTAAAGTGATCATCAGATGGCTGTTGGTAGTGTGGGGCCTGGGGTCACTCAGCGAGAGGTACAAGGGTTGGGTTCACTTATTGTTTATAACTTACTTACAATTAATTAAAAAATAAACACACATATACCAGTATGTATGTATTATGTTAATGTGTATACATATAAATGTAAGTTAATATGTATTTAATGAGTGAGTTAAGTTCACCAGTAATCAAATAAATATAAAGTAATCAAGCAATAATAAAGCATTTTCTTTCTACCTCAATAAAGAAGGTAAGTTATGCTTTTTTGATACCATTTACTAAGGCAGAAAATATGGAATACATTCTAGATATTAATACATTCTGTCCTTAAAATATTGAAAAGTAAATGTTTGAAATCTAAAGGAATATTTGCTACATATCTTGAAATTGCGAACAACCAGAACATTTGCAAGCCATCCTAGACATTAGAAACAAAATCTTGAAGTTTTTATATGTTGAGAGCTGCTACATTTTTTTCTGCAAGTGAAATGTCCAACCTTGTGCAGTCTCTTATCTCTCCGAGGGCAGCATATGTGTACTGGACATGCTATGGTATTATTTAGAAAATTATATTTCCAACTGTCCTTCATGGCCAGAATTCTTTCGTTCTATTTTTGTTGCAAGTATTTTTGGTCCAGTAAAGTAATTTTGTCTTTATATAAAAAGAAGAGATTCAAGACTTTTATTTTGCTAGCCTGGAAATGGGGCTTCCAGGCATTCTTTCCTAATAGGTTGTGCAAGTTACCAGCTGTGGTTGTTTTTTCATTCAGCAATGGTACAAAGATATTTCTGTATTGCTAGTTTTTTTACTGTAATAGACTCTAGTATGATTCCCATGAGTTAGAATCTGTGGAAACATTTTCCTTACTAAGAAAAAATGCATGTGAAATTAATGTGCTCCGAAATCCTGATGGCAATGATGAAACTTGATATTTAATGATGTTCCCTTGTGATTTGGAATGCACATTTTTATAACTGGGACAAGACTACAGTTAAATCTCTAGTTTCCCATATTGCCTAGAGGGAGAGTTCGTGCAAGCTGATCCAGGCATTGCTTTCTAATAATTTCTTTTGCCTCTGTGTGACAACACAACATATTTCATTCTCTCATAACCATTGAAGTCAGAACTTTCTCCCTGTGCCTAACATAAATTCCTAAACTTGCAATTTCATTTTGGTGTTCTATTGTTCAGATGAGAAATAAAGAGAGTTTAAGAGATATTTTTGAAAGAATAAAAATGCATAAGCATTTTGGTTTTATACTGAACATATTTTCTGTTCTGTATATATGGTTGGTGTTGCTCAGGGTTTGGGAATAAAATGTAAGGAAGATGGTGATTGATACAGTTGATGGGAGTTAAGTCGAGAAGTTTTAGGGCTGTAGATTCTGCTCTATGGTCCCCACATTTTTTGGTCTGAATTCAAACTTAGTTCTTCTATTTATGATTCCACCTTCCCTAAACTTAAAGGTGAAGGACAAGGGAAAAATGTATACGATTAAATTGTGTATAACTTTGCTTTTCATAAAACCACAAAGACTAAAGGATGGAAAAAATAAAGCCATAAGTATTTGCAGTATCTCACCATCTGCAAAAGAGGGTTCTCTTTGTCCCTTTGACCTTTCTACTGCACACCTCTATCTCCTTAAGAAAAGTGTCATGCCTTCCAGGATTCTGGGTGACTGATGCAAGAAGTAAGGAACTATGTCAAGACAATCACTATGTAACAATGAATCTGAGCACTGACTTGAGTGATGTAAAGGGCAATCCAGGAAAAAAAAATCCATAAGAATAGCAATTCAGGCAAAAGAACAGTAAATGAAATGGTTCCAAAGTAAGAACTAGTTTAGTACATTAGTGAATAGAAACAGGACTTCGGGGACTAGAGATTAAGGTTAGGTTTGCAACATCATAGAGATCTTTGTTGTTTCCACCATGGTGTATCGGATGTATTGCTTTTGAAGCCCTGAGCTTCAATGTCAAGTGTCCCACTCCCCTGGTAGCCCTTGGGCTGCCATACTGGGGAAATTCCATGGAGACATCCTATTAAAAGATCCCAAGACTATGTAGATGGCAAATTCTCAGACCCAGCTGATACAGTCCATAGCCATTCAGTTCTCCTCTCTGAGGCCACAGATGAAAGAAAGATATGACTCAGATGAGACAGAGTTATAATAAGGAACTTGGATTTATCCTGAGTGCAATAGATAGACATTGACAAACAATGAAAAAGTCAGGGGCACCTGGAATATCTTTATTTTTTGGAAGACCACTTTGCTGGTGGTACACAGAATAGGTTTTTGCATCAATATTAAAGGTAGAGAGCTCTGTTAGAAAGTCACGGATAGCATGCTGGTAAAAGAGGTTGACTCCCTGGACAGTTAAGAATGGAAGAAGTGAATAGACTTGAATGATACTAAGGAGAAGGAATTTTATGTACTTGGATAACAAGTTGATCTTTGATATTAGATAGAAAAAGGATTGAGTTATGAGTGTTTTCCAAGTTTTTAGCTTGAGCATATCTGTGCCCTACCCCTAGATTCAGAAGGTTGCTGAAAAGCCTGAATTGGGGATTGGAGATAATGGATTTGAGTTTAGTCCTAGGTATTCTGTGTGCTATGCCTTGGGATAATTTATTTCTCTTAGTCATGGTCCTCGATTAAGCTTCCTAACTTGGTTCTCCTGCCCAATACTTGTTTGTTTGTTTTTTGGTGGTCATTGCCTAAAAGGGAACAAAATGATTGAAATGATTAGTAGTAAGAGCAGGGAGTATTGTCTTTAGGACTAAGGAGGAATGCATTGTGAGTATTCTCTTGGTTCATATTTCATTAATAAGTTGTGTCACCTATCACAATAATGAAATGCAATCAATGAAAGATGCTCTTAAATCTGTTTAACTAAATGAACAAATTTAATTATGGTGATAAAAAGATTCAGGACACTCAGAGAATACTGGACTTGTCAAGATTATGTATCTAAATATGGAATTAAAATTTATGTATTTTTTTCTCCCGACAGAAATTCAAAAAATGTTTTATATCACTTGGGAACAATTAGCTGTGTGTTTTGGCACATGGCTTAATGTTTTCCGAGAAGTTGTTTTGCAGTGCTAATTTATACTGGGGTTTTAAATTACTTTTTATTTCTGTCCCCAAAATTGCATGATAGTTTAAGCTATCCATAGTTTGATTTTTTTAGAAGATAAATTGAAAAGCAGGTTTCCATGGTCTGGTTAAAAGAGAAGAATTTCAATAATGCTTGCCTTTGTCTAGTTCCCTAGAACTGCTTCTTTGCCCTCATATCATTTTTACTTCCCTCAATTCTGTTTGAAACCTGCATGTAGTAGCTTTTCAGAAGCCTGCCTTTCCAGCTGTCTAGATGTCTTTCTAAATAATGAAGCTAAACTGGTGTCCTTATATCTGCTTTAGTTTAATTACAAGTCTGTTTCAACTTTCTCATTCCTTGTGCTCTTATTTTCATTTCCTGGGTAAACCAGCCAGATTATTTTCAACCTCTTGCAGAACAATATTTGTAACTCATGGTTTCCATTCTTTTTCTTCCATATTAAAGAAATTCAAACATAGCCCTTTAAAAAAATCTGCTTTACTTAACTTATTTCGATTAGTGTTCTTAGCGTACACTCTTTATTAAACAGGAGGATATATAGCTTTGGGATATAATAGGTTTTCCATTCACTAAACAATTGATGTACTTTATGGTATTTATATTTTGTTGTGTCTATTATTTTCTATTTTCTGTTCAAATCATGGTTCTACCATTTGCTCTCTGATGGGGACATAGGCATTGGAATTAAACACCTGTGGGCATGAATGTTACCAGCTGTCCCTTACTAGCTATGCCATATTGGGCAAGCTATTTTAAAATTTTAGAGTCTCAGACTCCTCATCAGTAAAATGCTGGTAAAATCATAGGTTGAGGATCAAGTGAGTTAAATCTAGACCTATTTGGTATTTTATTTTGATCTCAGTACTTTAAAGAGTTTGCACTACTGCAGTCACTAATGATTCCTTTTCTTTAATCACTCTGGCAATCCCTTGCCTAATATGAAGAAAACGAGTGTTTCAATACCTGCTTGTTGCACTGCTTGTAATGAAATAATATATGTAAATATGAAGTCTACTGCTTGTGCTTAGTAAATGTGAGTTCTTTTCCTGTTCCACTCCTCCCTTAATATATTCTGCAGATGCAAACTTCGGCTAATTTCTTGTCATAGTTTTATAAACATTCTCTTCAATATAGTTTCTTATGGATGTTTCATAAAGTGTAGTATGCTTTTAAAAATACAAATTTCAGACTGCAGGAATTGGTGCAGACCAAATCAACTGAATCAGAAACTCAGGGCGGTGACTTTTGCATTTTAGAAAGCTGCACAGGACAGTTGAATGCACTTCAAGACATAGAACTCTACTATAGCTGAGAGGTCAGAAAGACAATGTAAAGAGAGGGAATCTATAAACATATAATGTAGTAGAGTAAGTCATACATGTATGAAATCATTAGCAGTAGAAGGCAGGGAAGTACTAAAATACCGATTATAAAATTTTAATGAAATGTCTTACCTAACATCCATGATCTATTATGGAACAAGAACAATAGAAAGTACACTTTATTGATATCTGTCAATAATTTACACTTAGAGGTAGACCACCATCCTCTAAGAATAACTCCTGCATATTGCTCCCTTTGTAAGTTATAGTGACTTTAAGTAGTATGATAGGTGGCCATTTACTAGGGTCTATCATCTATCTATCTATCATCTGTCTATCTATCTATCTATCTATCTATCTATCATCTATCTATCTACCTATCTATCTATCTGAATGACTGGTACAGAGGGCTATGATATGGAATTTTTCATAACAACAAGGTCATTTTCAACTCTTGCTTTAAATGCTCATCAGTCAACATCTATGCTCATTGAGAATTTTTCTTTTCCTTCAACCTAAAATGCCTTTCTCAGCACTATTTGCACATTAATTTTCTAAATATACAATATGCTCAAATTGACTAAATGTCTGTTGTTTTGCTGGGTATGCAAAGCCTCTGGATCTGGACAATCAGGGAAAATTCTCTTTTGTATTTCTTATGTATTTCTTACAAATCAAATGACCAAGTTGTAAAATTAGTAATAGAAGAATTTTTCACATGTACATTTATCATCATCTTATAATTGTAACAAGTAACTATGTTGGATAGTAAAAAAAGCATATTGTATAAGATAGGTTATTAAAAGATGGTAATTGCATATATTTTTAAATAAAAATAATTTGAGAACAATGCAGACTTATTGCATGGATTCTAGTTTGGATTTCATTCTATCTCTATGGAATCTTCAGTATTTGAGCTAGTTTTGGCTTCTGCACAAGACAGTGTAGAATAACAGAGGATGTCATCAGAGGATGTGGGTTACAATTCTGCTCCTATCAATTATTAACTGTGATTTGAGGGTGATAGTTTTTCTTCATGTTACAATACAAGGTACTGTTAGTACATGCCTAAAATGTGTCATTAATTTTTTAAGTGTTCTATTTGGTTTTATGTGATTTAATAATAATAGTAACTATACTGTCATCATCCTCATTCTGTACGTGAGGAAATTGAGGTTCAAGGAGCTGTGTGATTTTTTAGGGGTCAGAAATCTCATGAAAAATACTTAGAAGATGAACTCCATTTTTTCGGCCTTCAAGGCCCATGGAATTTGTAATTAACCACTATAAAATACTTCCTCTCAAAAATTTATGAAATGAGAAAGTATAAATCACATATTAGTTTTAAGATTCATAATGTATGATATAAATATTAGTTATTGTTAAAAAACAGGTAAGTGGGCTCACATTTTTTACTTTTCAGATGAAGAAAACACAGAGGATGAATCAGCTTGTGTAACAGACAATTCCAGAGCATAATAACCCAAATATAGGTTTTTATGTAGTTAGTGACTCTGTGGCTCAATGCATCTGGACTAGGTTCACCTGGACAGTTCTGGATATGTATGACAGCAGTTCTACTTTTGGGAATTAAGTGGCTCTCATCTAGGGGAAGAGATGAAAAGTTAAAGCTGCCGGCAAGTACTTTATTCTTTTTTAAAAATCCTTATTCTATTGTGTTCTTGACTTGTTTCTTAATGCTACTTCTTTTTGTACTAAAGAGTTATGTGTGTGTGTCAGGGAGAGAGATCTCATCATCAAGCAGACCAGCTGAGGCTTGTTCTCACAGCACCAGAGGAGGGCTCCAAGAAAGAAAGAGAATGCAGAAGCCTGCAGGACCTTTTCAAGTTGAGGCTTTGAACTGTTACATCACTTGGCTTCATTCTATTGGCCAAAGCAAGTCATACAGCCAGTACAGATTCAAGGGCTGAAGAGACCTGATAGGAGAAGATATAAAGTCATATTATAAAGGATCATAACTACAGGGAGGGATGGGACATTGTGGCCATTTTTAAATCTACCTCAGAGGAATTTTGTCTATAAATAGCATTTTGCTTCGTAAAGGTGAGGAATATTTTTTAAATCCTTATAGCTGTTCTTTAAAAGAGTTAATTTGTTCAAATGTTAAACTTACAGATATGTCATTCTGATATTCTCAGTGTGGCTTCATGAGATCAAGCCATATGTCTGGTGGTGAAGTAGTGCTAGGTTTCCACAGCCTTGTGTGATGCTGACTCAAGGATGCAAAGGAAGCGGCATTTCAGCTACTTCACTGCAAGGAGTAACAGTCATGTAGATCCTTGCTGCACACAGACCAACAAAGGAAACCACAGCTGTTTTTTTTCCCCCTTCACCTTTCCATTGCCATTGTTCATCAAAGATTTGGAGTTAGCTGGAGGGATTTTCTGTTCTCTCCTGTCCTATATAATGAAGCCTGGATATTTGTCTTAGGATCTTCCCCTCTTATATTGACTGGAAAAAAATAACAAAGACTGTATCATTTATCAGTTATCCAGTGAAATATCCAGTGAAATATCAATTATCCAGTGAAATACAAGCTCATCTTTTATTTTTCACATTCTTATTTTCAAACTTATCTGGCATGTTCTCTAATTTCATATCTAATCCTTTTATGAATCACAAGAAAAGTCTGACTTCTTCTATAAGATGATCCTCTTATTCTTTGATTATTTCTAGATAGCTTATATAAGCTTAGACACAAATTGATTCATTACATCTCTTTCTTCTCTCCCCTCCCCCACGAGTCCTTGGCATCTCCCTCAGCCCCTTTTTAGATTCCTCTATAGATCCCTCATAATACAAATTTAATCCCAAATTGAAGGTTTTCATTATTGGTTCTGCCATCTGTATGAGTTATCTTTCTAGAGTCTTGTAATTTAATGTGAATACTTCTTCCACTTAAATTAAAAATCAGTAATTTAGGTAAAGCACTTTGCATGTAGTAAGAGCTCAGTAAATGTTATTATTATTATAAATGCTTCTGTTACTACACTTACTATTGCCAGTTTATTTTAAACCAAACCATGCACCTTCTCTCTCCACTGAATTTACATTAAGTTATATAAGGAACCATCTAGACAATACGAAGATGCATGTTAGAATTTGAGTAGAATTTTTCTTTGTAAATTTTATGGCAATTAAAATTAACTATCACTATTATTTTTAGAAATTCCTTTGTAATTTATAATAGGGAAAAACTAGAATCACTCCCTCAGTATTTAAGCTTTACACTTTTTTGCATGTGTTAGTAAAGGAAATTTATATTTTCACAGAGCAGTTTCTTAGGTTATTACTACCCATTGACTGTCATATTGTTAGTAAATTTTATACATGTATACATATGTACACATACATATTTTCTTGCATTACTTTTCTAGAAATCAGTGACATTTTAAAAACCTTTTAATTCTTCACTTTGTTTATTTATTGTCATAACAGGTGTTTTTAGTGAATTGTTTATCTTTAACCATACACCTTGCAGTCCTCTATATTGCTAAAACTTTATTAGTAACTCATAACTTTTGCTCTTTTCAGATCACAGTGTCACTTTGAACAACTTTTTCAAAGAGATTTCCTCCTACATACAACTTGGTGTTTTGCCTACTACGTGCACATCAATTCCATGAAAACATACCTGTGGAATAGGTGCTTGCCCCCTTCACCTCCCTCCCTAGAAATGTACACACAGGCACAGAAACACACACGTTTTTGGGTGGTGAGGTCTGATAAGGGTTGAACTGTTTCCCTGCCTTCCAGCCCCCAACCCTCCAGCACCCTCTCCAAAGAGAGATGTTGAAGTTCTGATCTCCAGCACCTCAGAATGTGACCTTGTTTGGAGATAGGGTTTTTACAGAGGTGATCAATTTAAAATGAAGTCATTAAGGTGGGTTCTAATCATTACATCTAGCGTTTTTATATAACTGAGAAATTTGGACACACAGACATCTGCCTAAAGAGAAAATGATGTGAAGACACACAGGCAGATGACCACCTCCTACAAGCCAAGGAGAGAGGGCTGGAATAGATGCATTTCTCAGAGCCCTCAGAAGGAACCAACCCTGACAACGCCTTAATTTCCAGTTTGTAGCCTCCAGAACTGGGAGATAATGTATTTCTGCTGTAAACAATGCACATTGTGATACTTTATTATGGCAGCCCCAACAAACTAATACAAGGCACGATACAAATTTAAGAAGGTGAGAGATTGGCTAATTAGACACTTGCTTTGGTACTTGGACATCTGTAGCTTGTCTTTCTCGTTTCTGATAAAGAAACCTGAATTTTTACTTGCTTGAGCATTATGGTCCTGGAATAAACTTTTAAAACTTGTTTTGTTTTACATAACCATGATGTGGTGTCTGGAGACCTACATTTGATTGAAAAGAGCAAGCCAGAGCCATGTATAAGACACGAGAAAAAAGACTCACTGGTCACCTGTAAGTAGACGTGTCTCCCATCAGCTGCCATTAAAAAAACAAACAAACAAACAAACAAACAAAATAATTGGTCTTAGATTCTCTCTCACTTGTTGGGAGGGGCGGTGGGGCAGCGGGAAGAGAAAGGATGTGGAGAGCCGGGTGTAAATAAGGCCGGCAGAGAGGGTGGGGGTAGAGCTTCACCAAAGAAAAATAGCTGAACCTGGTTGGTACAGCTGAGCTCACCCAGACCCACCCACACACCCACCCACCCTTCCCCGAGCTCCGTGCTCCAGCGGCGGTGGTTGGCGGCGAGTGGTGCGGCAGGGGCAGTTCCAGTAGCGGTTGCTTCAGGGGAGAAACAGAATCTGCAGGTCGCCATCGGAGCAGGGTGGCTTCACCTTCAAAGGGTTGAGCTGTCCAGCCCTCCACGGCCAGCTCCGCTGCAGCCGCGGCCAGCCTGTTTGCCCGCTCGCGCCCGGGGCGCGGAGCGCCGGCCGGACCCGCCCCGAGCTCCATGGTTCGCCCAGCCCCGCGCGATGGTGACTCGCGGCGCCGAGGCTGGCGCTGGGCGAGCCCGCCTCTCGCGGAATGAGGGCGGGGAGCGTGGCCGGCGGCCCGCGGGGGCTGTCTCCGCGACCCCAGCGCCCAGACGAGCGGCCCAACCCCCGGAACCCGCAAAACACCAACAAGTAGTTTCCCGTTGGAGAAGGGCGGCTCGGCTGGGTGTTGGGACCAAGTCCGGCTGCCGGGAGAAGCTCGTCCACGCGGACACCAAAGCAGAACCACTTTTATCTCGGTCTCGAAGGTATCTGGGGGCGGGAGGGAAAGGGGGTGATGTGCTGGGAAGGGCACGCTGACCCTGCAGGCAGGCATCCCCCTTGCATTCCGCATTAGGAGTGTGGAAGAGAAGCCCCGGGGGAAGGTGGCCGGGAGACTGGAAACGGGGACACTGTCAGCCCGGACTCGCAGCCCGGGGGGTGTGCCTCCCGCAGCCTTTCCCGCGGCCTCGCCCCTCCTAGAAAGCAGCCCCCACCCCCATCCCCGAGGCATTTTTGTGTGTGTGTGTGTGTGTGTTAGGAAGAGGAGACCGGACGGGATGCATTAATCACTACTATTCTCAAAAATGGATGCTAGTTAGTCTTTTCCTTTCCCAAGTAGTAAAAATATAAGCAGCAACAGCAATAAGGTGAACAGAAAATTGGATCAGGAAATTGGTCCGAGGTCTCCTTGGTGAAAGGCAACATCAGGGAGATTTTTTTTTTTTCTTTGACTTCTGCGTTGAGTCTTTTTGCCTGGTCAGTGAGGGAGAGTAGAGGTGAACCTAGAACAGGTCGCTCAGAGGGCACGCCCTGAGCACCAGGGAGCAGGAAGCCACCCAGAGTCGGCCGAGGGTAAGCGTGCCAGGGGGCTCTAGGCCGAGTCCGGGGGGCTGGGGGGGGGGGCCTCTCAGCTTCCACTGCCAACTTGGCTCAGCAGAGAGAACTCCCTGCCTGAGGGAATTACCTCCAGGCTAGGGGACGGAGAGAGCGACTAAGAGAGTGGCGAGTGGCAGAGAGGGACCTGGGGTGGGGGGTGCGGCGGCGGAGGGGAGGGGGGGAGAAAAGTGCAAGAGGGGGAGAGAGAGAGGAGAGAGCGAGCCCGGGGCTGGGAGGGTGAAGGGTGAAAAGATGAAGGAGCAGAGGGAGAAAGGTGAGGTGCGAAGCGGGGAAAAGGGTGTCCTGGAAGGTCAAGGAAGACTTGGACCGCCACCCCTTTGGTGCTCTGGGCACCTGGGAAACTTGGTGCTCTGAGCACCCCTTGGTGCTCTGGGCCCAGGGAGGGTCGTTTGCCCTTTGCCAGCCTGGCAACCCCGAATCTTGGGGCTCTTGGTCTGGGAGTGGGGGTGGGGGTTCGGCTCTGACGGCCGAGATGTTTAACTTGGGGCCGTGTCCACCTCCCCCCAGTCATGTCTGAGCCACAGAGATGGGCAAGATCGAGAACAACGAGAGGGTGATCCTCAACGTCGGGGGCACCCGGCACGAGACCTACCGCAGCACCCTGAAGACCCTGCCCGGGACGCGCCTGGCCCTGCTCGCCGCCTCGGAGCCCCAGGGCGACTGCCTGACGGCGGCGGGCGACCAGCTGCAGCCGGCGCCCCCGCTGCCCTCTCCGTCGCCGCGGCTGCCCGCTCTGTCCCCGGGGCCCGGGGGCTGCTTCGAGGGCGGAGCGGGCAACTGCAGCCCCCACCGGGGCGGCGGGGACCACCCCGGGGGCGGCCGCGAGTTCTTCTTCGACCGGCACCCGGGCGTCTTCGCCTACGTGCTCAACTACTACCGCACCGGCAAGCTGCACTGCCCCGCCGACGTGTGCGGGCCGCTCTTCGAGGAGGAGCTGGCCTTCTGGGGCATCGACGAGACGGACGTGGAGCCCTGCTGCTGGATGACCTACAGGCAGCACCGCGACGCCGAGGAGGCCCTCGACACCTTCGAGACCCCCGACCTCATCGGCGGCGACCCTGGCGACGACGAGGACCTGGCGGCCAAGAGGCTGGGCATCGAGGACGCCGCGGGCCCCGGGGGCCCCGACGGCAAGTCTGGCCGCTGGAGGAGGCTGCAGCCCCGCATGTGGGCGCTCTTTGAGGACCCCTACTCGTCCCGAGCCGCCAGGGTAAGTAAGGCCAGACTCCCCCCGCCTTCCTTGCTGCTCCAACTTTTTCCAACTCCTTCCCCAGCTTGCTGTTCATTTGCCCCAAGGGCCTCTGGGATGGGGAGTGGGGGGAGGGGAGCAGGGATCAGGGGTCCTAGACCAGGAGATTGGAAGCCGGTCGGGTGAAAGGTAAACTCAGGGGCCCGGACCCCCACCTGCCCAGGTCCCCTTCAGCTCCCTCCTCTCCTCGACTCTAACTCAGATTTACTTCAGCAGATGGGACCTGAAGGGCCTATGGTGACTTCTCTGTGCAAGTCTGTCTGGAACTTTTTCTTGAGACCAGCATCAGACTTCATCTGGAGGGCGTTTTGTTGGTTTGCTTGTTTTTCTTGATGGTTTTGTTACAACTTTTCTTTTAGCACGATGTCTCTTCAGGCCTTCTGGTCACCCCACTCTGACATTTTCAGTGAGGCTGACACTCCTTCACATCTGACTCACCCAGGGCAGTGGCTCAATTAGGGGTCTCATCTGAGGACAGACGAAGGGGAAATGGAATCCATGTACCCGTGGCTGGCGTGGGAGAGGGTGTGCCAGGAGGTTCTTTTTGTGAAGACAGTCTCCTGCCTGCTGTTTGGGCTGGTCTCTTTCCAAGGGAGAGGAGTGCTGGGATTGCTCTTCCCAGTGAGCTGAGGGGAGAGCCCACCTGCACACTGACTTTTGGATGCTGGTGTCTTTCCTCTTGGTCTGTAACAGTGTTTTTCCCAGGCTGAACGTGAATTAGTCACTTTGGTGATCCAAGTTTCATAAAATTTTCTAAATCTGGGTAATTTAAATTGTAGCAAACTTTATTTTACTCTTTAGATTGTGATCCCACCCTCAATTTTTCTTTGCAGTTTCCAGCTTGAGTGACAACTTAAATTTGGTTCTTGACATTCCCAATTAATTCTTCAAAATCCCATAAAGGGACTATAAAAGTTACCAATAGTGATTTCTTCAGTTTAAAGGAAACAAAAGAAATATAAATAACCAAAAATTATATGGTACGTGAATGGTTTTTAATTATATGTGAGGACAGAATACTGTATTTTGTTAAGTCTCTACAACTGTATGTGTCTCATTTGCGTCTGACACCCAGAAAAGATGCCCCCTGGGCAGAATGGGAGTTCTCCCAGCTTCACGTTGGCTCCATTCTCATTGCTGTCTTTGCGTGTCAGAAGTCTTTGCCTCTGAGATACCGTGCAGCCGTCCCTCTACCAACTTGTCAGAAAATGTGCTTCTGACACCACTTTAGAAGTCTGAAGATATGTTTTGTTTTCAGTATGAAATTGAATATAAAACAGATAACTTAAAACACTGCCACTCCATTGAATCTGGAATCTAAATGCATACATAAAGTCTAGGAGTTCCACATTACCATATTTGAATATAGAATTCATAACTTCAACCCTGAAAGGTTCTTTTCAGACAAAAGTTGACATTCAGAAAAACACAAACAAACAAGTACGTATTTATTTAAATGAAACCTCAGACTCGTGATCATCACATCTGAGTTCCTGCCCCCCTGCCGCTGCCCCAGTTGAGTGCCACAATACTCTTTCTCCTTGGTGGAGATAACTGGTAAAAAGATAACTGAATTTGTTTGCAGGTTCACCATGTGATATATGTATTTTTCTAGATCATGTGCTGTAAAAAGAATATTTTGTTATCTTTCCCTCATGATCATAGCATACATTTTATTGTATGACATTGCATAGCAAAAACTTTAATAGGAGTGTGTTCATCTATTATTATTGCTATGAAAATTGATTCAATTGATTATTGGTCTAAGGGTAGACCATTAGGTTGAAGATAGTCTTCTATAAATCTTTCTAAGATTTCGTTAATTAATAGTACTAAGAATTTGAGTTGCATCCATTTTAGGTGAGGGAAGAACACAGGTAGATTAAAGATTAACTTAAGGTCACAGATCCATTAGAAGCAGAATCAGTCTGTGAATCATAGACATGGACAATTTCTTTGACATCACCTTGTGAAGACCCTTTATTTTGTAGATGAGGAAAATGAAGATTGCAGATACTAAGTGATTGCCAAGGTCATATGGCAAGTTAATGGTAGAGCCAAAATTATCTGGAGGTCTTATGACATCCTCTGCAGGCTTTTCCACCACAACAGCTGATTCTAACTGACTGATTTGTGAAATCCCTGCAGATCCTGTTGCTCTGGAGAGCTAATGCAGCATAAGATATTCACTAGCATGCTAACTTCGAAAGGTCACCTGTGACTTTTTTTTATATATGTGTTCCCGGACTTTGGCTGGTGGAAATTTTACCCTGCAGCACCCAACATTGGAGTAAAAATATGGGATTGAAATTAATTTCTTTAAACCAGCCCTGTTTGAACTTCCATTTTTATTCACCAGTTGATAAGTAATGTTTTGCTTTCCTTCAGACTGGCTAACATTTGTAGGACTTATCTTCAGGGAAATCCCTTTTCAAATTGCTAGGGTTGCCTAAAAAAGAATAATCAGAAGTAAACCTCCATTCCATTTAAATGTGAGTTAGTATTTTTATATGAACGCTTTTAGTTCAGATGATGATCTGACTTAATGTGATCTGACTAGGTTGATAAATAGAATTACATTGGACATGGACATAGTTCTAGGAGACATATATCAATTATCAGGTGGCTTGCTTTGGCTCTGGTCTTAACTGCCACAAGTATCATTCTTAAGAGAAGTTAAATATTTAACTTCTATGATTTTCCTCATTTTTTATATTAATGCATTTTTATTGGTATACTTGAGATGAACAATTTGTCTGAACACCTTTTTAAATTTTTCATCTTTTCTAATATTGAAGAGATTGGCTCAGTTTTATAATAGATGTGTTTTATTTCTAACTTTTGTGATCTGAACTGTCAGACTGAAACAATAGTCATAGGAACCGGATAATTAACTGCAATTTACAGCATTGTGTTTTTGTCTTTATTTTTTTGTTGGCATTTCCCCTCTAGTCCCTTTAATTTATGATGTAAACACATATTTGAGAAGTCTAAATTGTCCAAGTGAACTTGGTAAATAAGTTTATATTTTATATTTTTGAATTCTTATCCTTAAGAATAGTATTCAAAAATAGAAATTTATAAAAACTCACAAATAAGTTGTCATGGAAACCTGTTGTGGAGAATGAGATCAAGGGGAAAAAAGAGATAATTCTGTTGATGCCATTGAGAGATATTTACAAATAGTAAAAAGCAAAGATCCATAGTTGTACCTGTGCAAATGTTCTGCATTGTATGTTTTCAATGTAATATCTAAGTTTTAGAAGGAAACGAAGCTTGTATGTGCTTTCTTCCGAAGACATTCTGTCACAGGTAAGCAGATAGGAACCAGGAAGAGATTCCTTGATAGAACTTTTAGATTTTTTAGATGTTTTAAGAAGATAATATAGTGACAAAATACTAGAATTAAAATTATTACATAGTTTCTTCCCAATATTAAAGAACTGAGAGCAGTTATAAATATCTCCTTCTTCCACTTCCTTTCACTTACTTTTTGGGGGGTGGGTGCAGGGAGATGGAAGGTGATTGAGTTAGGTTCTTTTTCAGATTGTGGCTCTTCCTTGGCAGGATGATCTTTGATTACCTGATAGACCATTTTTTACTTTCAAAGAACATTTTAGAAAAGAAAAACAAACGAAGAACTGCCATGGAATCAGATTGAAGGCATTGCATTTTTGTGTGGGTCCAGCCTATTTTATGCCTCTTCTCCAGACCTTTCTTTAGTACACTGCTGTGTGCAGGTCATCCCAGAGTACACACGGGTTATGATAGTGAATCCATCATTTTTTAATCATGAAAATATTTATTTTATTTCCAGAATTTCAGTCCTTAAAACTACTATAATTTAAATTTCAATATCTGGAGTTGGTTTCAGAAGTCACATACTTAATTCACTTTTGTTATTTCCCTCTTCTTCAAACTGAAGTAAATAAATAAATAAATAAATAAATAACAAAACCAGAAAGGGAAGGACCTAAATAACTATTTGCTGGCGTTCAGTGTAACATTTAATTAAAAATATGACAGCCCTGCCTACTATGGCTCAGTGGATTGAGTGTCGGCCTGTAAAATCTAGGGGTGGCTGGTTCAGTTCCTGGTGCAGGCACACTCCTGGGTTGCTGGCCAGGTCCCCAGTAGGGGGCATGCAAGAGGCAACCTCACATTGATATTTCTCTCCCTCTCTTTATCCCTCCCTTCCGCTCTCTAGAAATAAATAAATAAATTCTTAATAAAATAAAATAAAAAAATAAAAAATGATAAGGACAACTGGAGTCAAAAATTAAGATTAAAGAGGAAAAATATTTTAATTCTTGTTTTGTAAGCATTGGCTCAGTTAAAAGAATTAATGGCCAAATATATCTTGTTCACAAAATATTATTGTCAATTATTACAAATTTTAGAGCATTTATTAATTCAATGAGTATTGATTATGCAGTCACTCTAGACCAGAAACTATGCAAGATACTGTGAATGCATGGAAAAGATATAGTCTTTCACCCTCAATAAACTCATCACTGTATTTATAATAAAATATTTCCTAAAAACATGATCTATTAAATTTTAAAAATGCAACAAACAAAATTCTAGAGATATTAAAACATATTCCTTAAAAACAGCTTGCATGGAAATACTGCCTGACACATGCAGGAAAATATTCTAGTTAGAAATGATGGTGTTCAAGTATTGTTAGTCTACATTTTATTATGAAAATGTTAGGCTGTTTTAGTCTTGATTATTCTGCTTTCAAAGTGAGTTATTGGCTTTCTCTTTGTCATATTATTGGAGAAGATGATGAAGGCTGTACTTATACCGAACAACTGGATTTTTTGGGATATAGTCAAGTCTCTTAATCCCTTTTATATTAATTAAAAAAATCATGGCCAACCATATAACAATGCAAATCCAACCTTCGGAACCCTGAAAAGAATCTGCTGTAACAGTAACAGTTTGCATTTGCCATATAAACATCTAAGTATCTTTTGACATTTTCCAGGCCACTATTTTGAGGTTGACATGCTTATATTTTCAGAATCTGCTTATATTCTGAGGATTGGATAGGACCAGAAAGTACCTAATTCAATACATCATTAAAAGAACTAAGTAACTTCAATAGTCAAAAATAGTACTGTATTTTCAGTACTATATTTGAATCACAAACTAGATCATCTGAGCACTAGGCTGGGCATTAGGTGTGCCAAAGGTGAATGTAGTTGGACAGATTAGGCATGATTTTTTCTGTAATATTTTTCTAAGAGCTCATTTGTGTACTTCAGCTGACAAAGCTAAATAAGAGTCAAGGAAATTTTTCTTCTCTGTCAAGAAGCACATTTTCAAAGCAACTAAAAACAAGGAAATGTGTGGGTTTGTATGCAGGCCAATCTTTCCCATTTGAAATGTCTATCATTACCATTTATTTTTTACTACTACAAATAAAATAAATGTAGTTTTCAGGTCTCATATTTTTTGAACTTCTAAGTCATAAGTCCTTTTTATTATGGCAACCTTTAAAAATATGCCTAAGTGAAATAGTAAAAGGCACTAAAAGATTGATAAAAGATAAACACAGATCCCCAGAGGGAAATAGATAGTGGCAACATAATCCAAACAATATATTATGTAAATTTAATTCAGTTCTTGAAGTATGAAGGGATTTTTTTTAGAAGATTAGTCAAGATTTTTGTTTCTTATGACAGAACAGCACTGCTCTTTGCTTCTCTTATGGGTTGAAAGGTAGTAATTAATTTTAATACTGTGTAGTCAATATTTTTACAGAAAGTGACTAAACTGTGGGTACTTGGAGGAGAAGAGATCAGGAACAGGGAACATGTGGAAACAGCACTGGAAAAATGCCTGGATTGGGATGTATGACACCTAGGCATTACCCCTGATTTCACCGCTGGCTGTGTAACCTTGGAGAATTCATTTCATCTTTCTGAGTCTTGATTTTCTTTGCCTTATTCTGAACAAAAAGAAAAAGAAAAAGAAAAAAATGAGAATGACCCATAGGACTAGATAGTAGCCAAAACTTCTTTCCAGGCCTAACATTTTGAGGTTTGGAGGAAAAGCAAGGATACTAATTACTGAAGACCCCTGGGGTTGGTGGTGCAGGGACAGCATCCCTGCACCGATGTTGACTGTGCCATAAGGAACATCACACTGATCAGGTAAGCCAGCATCAGTTTTGTTTGTTTTTTTGCATTTATAACTTTCTGCCCTTTTTCCCCCTACAGCTGTTGGGTAACTGCTGCTCTAGTTACCATAGAAACAGGGTGGCCCTGAGTTTCCCGTTTCCATTGAAAGCAGCATTCTCTCAATTGCACATTTGATCTCAGGAAATCTTTTGCTGTGGCTCCGTCATGAAATCCATAAAGATGATTGGCTCTGTCATTCCCTAAATCTAAGAGTCCACACAGGTGTAAATCTATCCACCCACAAGGATAACTGATTAGATAATCTCAGTTTTATTTCCACTTGAAAAGTGTCTTGTCAAAGACACCATCCTTTTCCCCTTTCTGTATTTTATACAGAAGGGAAAATCTTATTCACTTGAGGATTTACAGATATGCCTGACACATTTAAGTGTTTACAAAATAGTGTCAAATTATTCAGTTCTATCTGTTTCACAGCCTGTTTTATCAGAATAAGCTTGGAGAATATAACGCTGTCTAACACAGTTCATAAGCTTACATTATAATATACTCATTAATTAATAACATTTCAAGATATTTATATATGTATTTTGTAGTGCTCCAAATTTCTCTTGAGAAAATAGTTTTTCTAAGTCAGGATACACATATTTACATAAAAAAGACATAGTCACTATCATAACAGATACATACTCAGAGAATATGTTTATAAAGTTTTTATAGGGATGGAAGAGATATCGAGGAATATGGTTTAAAGTTTTGAGTGAGAACATTAGTGTGTGTGTGTGTACATGCATGTGTATTACATATATTGAAAATATATACTTTTTGAATGAAATCAGTGGCTGATACACATGCCAGACTTCTGGTGTTTACAAGAACTAAGAGTTGGAAGGAAACTAACCATCATCTGGCACAGTTGCCTCGATTCATGCTAAGGCAGCTGCCTTGTTCATAACTATGGTTCATTAGTGACAGGCACAGGACTAGCATTTAGACCTGATTTTGGATGCTCTTCCCATTCAGTCTCGAGTGCCTAGGCTGGACTGTGTTTGACATGAGATGCACAAATTGTAGCCCTTGGGAAGCAGCAAGCATGTTAACAATGGTTAGGGTAAGGTCTGCACTCTTCCATTTCCTATCGTTCAACAAAAGCCAGCAATCGTCGCTGCTGCAGGCATTCACTTTATTTCCAGGTTTCTCTCCACTGCCTTCTCTACCAGTTCTACATCTCACTGCTCTACTTCTAAAGCCTCAAAACTATGAACTTACCTCTTATTTTTTCCTTTAGCTCGCAATCTCCATGTGAAGATGTATAGAAGTCTTAGCTCCCAAACAGCCATCCATGTATAATAGGCTTCAGGAGATATTTAGATAATTAAGAAATAATTTCTATATTCCCCTTTATCTCTGTGTATGTTTTATAACATGGTTTTTGACTCTTGTTTGATTTACTGTCTTTGAAATATTTTAATGCAACCCTGGTGCAAAACCTACTGGTGATGGTTAACGTGTTTTGTAGGGCATTTTCTCCTCATACAGAATTAACCGGATAGGGTGGGTGTATGCAGAGGAGTGAAAGATGTTTGGAACTGCTGTTAAGGTCTGCAAAAGAGATTGGATGTTGTTGTGAGGCCAGTAAATACAGGGCAGAATAGCTCGTCCTTGAACCTGTTTTGTTTAATGGATGGTTAGTCTGTGTTTACTGCACCGGAATGCAATGTAAAGCAACACTATAATTTTAGGAATTTTTTTGAGAGAATTCATTTTATAGGAATCAACAGAAGAACTTTGGCCCAAGTGTTACTGGTGATATCGGGGAAAAAAATACTCCATAATTTGCTACAGTCACTTGACTGATGTTTTCTTCTGAAAGTTGGTAATGGTAAGGACATCTGTATGATCCTCCATGTTCCATGTATTAAGAAAATCCCATGCAGACAACCCAGTAGGGTCGTCTTCATTTTCTGTTTGAAGACCTTCTGGGTTTGCTGTCAGATCTTAGAGCTTTGCCATTTTTTATATATCTGACAACATTGTTGACATGCTTAAACACTGGAGCAAAGGCCAAGACAGTCATTCCTGGCAGGTGTTCTCTGACTTAGTATCATTCATGAATGGTGTTTTTCTCTTGAATGTCTCTTTGGAGACAGTGCCAGAGGTGAAATTATGCCACCTATTGGCTGCCGACTCTCCCTTACTTACTACATTTTACACATAATTTTTAAATTGGTCACTAAATGATAAACTGCAAAAGATTTTAAAAATAAAATTAGGTGATATTTGAATAATATTGTCAATATATCCAGCTGATATTGTTGATTCTAAATTTTATACACGATTATGAATTTTTAAAGCAAAAACTATTTGTACCAATATAAAGGTATTTGTTGAGTAGTTTGTTAGATTGGGTTTAATGAAAGGGCCAGATGTTGTTCAGAGCTTATGTGAAATTTGTGTCTGTGTCTGCAAATTACACAACAGAAATTCAGATATGAGGTTGCTTATTTTGGTATATTTATGTTTATTGAGTTAGGATATAATGCTATTTGTCAGAAGTGAGTATTGTATCATAATTCAATTGGAAACAATAGCAAAATAATCATAGCCAAAATAAACATCCTTATTATTTTGACATATTAATTTTGATAAAGTGAATAAAATTGATAATTAGGAAAATAGAACAGTATAGTTATTACACTTTGATCTATTATTTAAATCATCCTGCTTCTCTCTTGGGGTGGGCAATGAGAAGGCAATTATGAATATTAAAATATCCTTAATGAAACCTGTTTTTCATTTAAATTAAGTAGGAAATGGACAAAATAGATCCTTAGCTGGCACTGTTCTGTGGAAATGCAGGTAACCTTTTTTTTAAGATATTGAGAATTTATTATGTATTAGTCCCAAGTGAACCTCTCTCAATCATACAAAATGATTAGAGGGTGCATCAAGTTGAACAATAATCATATTTATGTCATGATGAATAAACATTTGTGAGCTTATGCTTAATTCCTAGGTTCTAAATGCTGTTGATGATGTTTTGTTACTTAGAGTACAATGTTAGATATACACAATTCAAGCAAATTAATGAAATATTTGCTTGTTTTTTTTTTAATTTAGTGATTGTTTTCAACATCATTTCATTTTTCTACTTATGTATCAGTCATTGATTTAGTTCACCTCTGACTTCTATGTGAGGTGGCTTTTTGGTAACATTTGTTTTCTAGAAGTGAGTGTAGTTGTCAGAGTACTTTGTGCTCCAGTGCCAGGTTTATTGACCACCTTTTGTGTTTCCTCCACCATGGTTTGCATCGACTGGTTGATGTGTGTTGTCACTGGGCATTTGTATATTTCTTTCTTGGCTAAACAAACTGGAAAGTAATCAAGCATCAGAAATAAAGGCTTTTAAATGCTTTTGAATCTTTCAACTGATAAATATTGAGCTTCCATTATTGGCTAGGACTGCATTAGTATTGAAAAGGCAAGAAGCATTAAAATTTGGCATTTACCATTAAGACACTTGTATTCTGTTGGAAAGGAAGAAATGTACATCCATAGTGATAATAGAATGCATTAAACACTAAAATAGAGATAGTGGTATAGTGTGGACACAAAAACTAAGGAGGAACCCACCTTTCTATACAGAGGAGATGACATTTTAGTTAGCTGCCAAAAGATACTTGTTTTCCAGCATTAAGGGGAAGGCCAGTCGAGCAGTGTGCAGACATGGAGGACTAACAGAGAATACTGTGCCATGGAATATGGGGCAATAGAAGGACCAGAAGGCAGGAGAACAGACCTGAGTACAGAGAGTTGAAACTGGAATGAAGGCACCTCTGGGTTTATAAATGAGATTTCCTGATGAGATGGAAGATGCTAAGTCCAGGGCAGAACTGAAAACTATTATTTCAGTTCATTCAAAAATACAGTTTCTGAAACTTAGGTGTTCCTAGAAATAGGCACGATGACTACAAATTTCAATTCCCAGTTTTCACTCCGGAGATTGTAATTCAGTAGGATTTCATTAAGATTCCGGTGAGGTGAACATCTTTGGGGTTGTAGTTGGCTACTGGCCCAGTACATGCTGCTATTATGATGTGATTGCTCCAAAAGCAAATAAAAGTTAACAACGAATTAGGAGGATACTCATGCTTAGACTAGTGCTTACCAAGATGCATTTTTTTTAGGTCTGCAGTCCTTCAGGATAGGAGCAGGTATTGACCCTTAAAAGAGATCCATGGATAGATGAACTTGGAAACCAGTTTAAAGCAAAGTCAACTGGGTTTTTATTTTTAAAATTTATTTATTATTATATGTTTAAATACAAGTATTTTTAGGGTCAATGAATTGAAAGACTGACAGACTCTCTGATGGTTAGTTTGAGGTGGAAGTGGAGTAATGCTGAGGGCAGGACTCAGTTGGCTGAGTTTTAATTCTGATTCCACCACTTGCTTGCTGTGTAGCTTTCACCAAGTTGCTTCTCTAAACCTCCTTTTCATCTGGACTGGGAAGGTTTTTTTTTAAAGAGTTTATTTATTTATTTTTAGAGAGAGGTGAAGGGAGGGAGAAAGAAAGGCAGAGAAACATCAATGTGTGATTGCCTCTTGTGTGCTCTCTACTGGGGGGACCTGGCCTGCAAACCAGTCAGATACCTGAGACTGGGAATCAAATCAGGGACCCTGGGGTTCATAGCCTGGCACTTAACCACTGAGCTACACCAGCCAGGGCGAACTAGGAAGGTATTACTAGTATCTGATTCAATAGTATCTGACATTTTATGAAGGTGGACTAAGCACATTCACGTGAAGAATCCAGCATAGTGCCTGGTTCTATAATGTCACTTGTATCATCGTTGCCATCATCATCATCATCATCATCATCCCTTAAGGCAAGCATTAGTTGTTTTGGAAGATGATGTAGTTGCAATAGCCACTTAGAGAATCATTCTGGCATTTAGAATGTTCATGAAAAAAATAAGTTGTCTGTCCCTGAAATTTTTCATGTGAAAACTGAGTAACTGTCAGGAAATTCGTTAACAGTAATTCTGTCCCTCATAAATAAATAGTGATTAATTAGAACAGTATCTAATATGTACATTTTACATACCAGGCATTTTGCAAATGGCAAGGTCAAGGCATATCTCTTGCCTTTAAGAAGTTGGTAGTCTCCTGGAAGAGAAAAGTAAAAGGGAAAAAATAGTGCAATGTCATCAGAGGTCCAGAAGAGGTAAACACAGGGTGCTTTGGAGGTTAACATATTCTTCCCAAGGTTGGGGGAAACTTCCTGGGGAGAATATGTCACTGCTGGTACCAGGAAATGAAAAGGAAATAGTCAAACTCTTGAGGCAGATGGAAAAGCCTGAACAAAGTTCTAAAAGGGGAAGGAGGCGTGGCCTGTGCAAGGCACTGCAGGTAATTCAGTGCAGCTGCAGCGCTGTGTAAGGGGTGGGGAGAGGTGGCAGGGGACAGAGCAAAGATCAGGTGGAAATATCTTCCTCTTCCCCTGGTGGTAACGGGAAGATTTTGAAGGATTTTAAGCACAACAATGGCATGCAGATTTATAACTGGGAATGTCATTCTGAATCTATTTTACCTAAAGAGGGGATTGAGCTGAGGTGGAGGCCTGCAGTTTAGCAGCTGTTGACCTTAAAAATAAAAGTCAGTCATTTCACCAGCAAAAATGGGTTCATTTGGGAACAACAAAGAACTGCAGTTCACGATAAGCACGCTACTGCAAAAGTCATGGGTAAGGTCAACAAACAAAGGAGAGGAAGGTCATTTTATGGAGTAAAAGGGGGAGATTGGGAGAGAAAAACAAGAATTCAGGGAGGTCACGGTTTCTCATTGGCTGAGTTGCTGGGGTATTTGATTTCTTACAGAAGATGCAATGTACATCTTTTCCTGTTGGAGCCTATAGTTGATGATTGTTTCCTGTTGAGGACTGATTTTTCTGTTGTGGTCTGTGATTGACAGTTCCTCCTGTCATTGACATGGAGTGTGGGAGCTTTCCCCTCTATCTCCCTACTCCATTTTAGTGAGGTTTCCTTTTCACTAATTTTCACACAGGTTAGAGATTCTGGTGGCCTGGGTTAAGACAGTGGCCAGAGAGATGAAGTACAATGGACATGGTTGTGTGTTAACATGGAATTGTTGATTGATTAGGTGCAGTGAATGAAACAGAGAGACATCAAGACTGTTTACCTAGTTTCTGTTTGCACCATGGGACAGGAAAAGCTTTATAACTTTTCTAATTCAAGAGTCAGTGATTATATGATTTGAGAATCTGGTTTATTAATAGTTATTCTTTTATGGGGTTTAACACCATAATATTTTATATTATGTTTTATGATTTTCTTTTATATTTCAGTACCGATTAATGGCTTGTAGGCAGCAATTGCATAGATTTTATGGTTGTGACATTAGATGCAAAGTATGCCCCTTAAATTTTTTGATTATAGTAATTCACCACCATAAAAAAGAGGTGAAGAACAAGAAGTATCTTGAGAAGTATCAGCTTTGCATTGTTATTATCTTGGTTTAAAGCTCAAAAACATAATATTAATTTTTGTATAATTTCTGTGAAATGGAACTGACTATTCAATGTAGTAGTTCATGTAGACTCCAAAACTAGAAGCTTAAATTGACTGGAGATTAATAAAATACTAATAAGAGTCTGTGGCTTTAAACACTCTTTAGAAATTGTTTTAAATAAATACACATTTCCTTTAGATAAAAGTCTAGGAAACAGCCCAGGTAGTGAGGAAGGAGATAAAAACTGAAAACAGGCCTCATAGTAGTTAAACTGGGCAGAACATGGTGACTTCAAATGCAAGGCAGTATAATTCCTTCTAAAGCATAAATGTACCACATTGTTTTCTTACTTAAAATCTCTGTCCTTTTCTTTTGGCTACATATTAAGGTACTTTCCTTAGTCTGGTTCCTCAGAATCTGTCCACCATGCGTGCTCCTAATAATACCTCTTACAAGTCCACCAGTAAAAATACTGCTGAAGTCAGGCCATGTGTTTTGCCATTCCTGAAAATGAATGATGTGTTCATGTAGTTTACATGTGCATTACTGTTATCACAGCCTGGAACACACCTCTCTTTCTGGATTTAACAGTCTGACTTGATCACCTTTCAACATTGTATATAATTATTAAGTTTTACTTCACACTTTCTATGTTCTCTCAAAAATCACTTTGTAGATACAGTATTATAGTACTTAACTGACTGTATTAGTTTCCCAGAGCTGCTATAACAAATTTCCCCACACTGGATGTCTTGAAACAACAGAAATTTATTCTCTTATGGTCCTGGAACCTAGTAGTCTGATATCCAGGTGCCAGCAGGATTGCTGTCTTCTGGAGGTGTTGAGGGAGAATCTGTTCCATAGCTCCCTCCTAGCTTTTGGTGATTGCTGACAATCTTCGGTGTTCTTTGTATTACAGATGCATAACGCCAATCTCTGCCTCAGTTTTCCCATGCCACTCTTCCTTGTGTGTCTTTGTGTCTCAGTTTTCACTTCTTAAAAAGACACCAGCAGTTGGGATATAGCCCATAATTATCTTGTATAACTATATCTTAATTTAGCTAATTACCTCTGCAAAGACGCTAATTCAAAATAAGGTCACATTATGAGGTTTGAGATTGACATGAACTTTGGGGAGATATTATTCAACCCAGTATGTTGACTTTTCACATTTGGCAACATATTTGTAATATCCAATAAATCTTTTATTTTCTGATTTCTCCTTTTTTAATATCAGTGTGCTCTCATTTAATGGATGCAGTGTTTTTGTGTATCTTTCTGAAGATACCAGTTAGGTAATTTTTAACATTCTGTTTCATTTTTGGTATTAGCTCTGATCCCTTTATGAATATTTCTTTCTGATTTTCACTTTCCTTCTTTCTTTTACTATTGATTTTCAAATATCTTTTCCTTTGAAATATGATAGGGGTGATTATAATGTTATATGGGTAAATAGTCAGGATCATGAAGAAAGAGAGGATTCCCTTCAGGGTGGATGGGTAGAAGTAGGTGGGCAAACTAGGAACACTTTCCAGGTTTAAGAAAGGAAGTTTCATTTGGAGACAGGACTTCAGTATATTTCAGTTAATGTGGAGTGACCTTTCCCTCTTTTTCTCCTTCTCCTCCTTCCCCTTTCTTTTTCCTTTCCTCTCCCTTCCTATCCTTCCCCTTCCCCTCCTTCTCCTTCTCCTCTCCTTCTTCTTCTCCTCCTCTTTTTTTTTATCCAGTGTCCTTGAGGAAATCTGAGGTGGTAGGAAGTTCATTTCACTCTTCTGTATCACACTGACACATCTAATTAGGAACTGTCTTTTCTTTTGATTCTCTACTTAATTTAGAAAGCTGATCTTGCTGGTTGTATGCTGAGGGCAAATTCTGTAGGAAGTGGAAAAATTCCAAAAGTTGTCCCACAGCCAACTCCTTATTTTAGTGCCTGCTGCCTCTGAGTTTGAGGTTCTTATGGATTCTGCATCTCATTGGGAAGAAATGGAGCAACTCCAAGAAGTGCTCTCTCCTACGATTCTTCCACACAAAGTCAATGTTTCTTCTTACTTTCTTCAAGCCATTCTTTATCTTTTTATCTATTATGATCCCCAAATATATAATACTAGCGAAAAAATTCAAAACTTACATGTAGTGTGTGAATTTATCATTATTATAAGAAGCTTGTTGGGCTAACAATAACACAAAATACTAGAAAATTATCACTTGGAAAATGGTAATACATTAATTTGTTGACTGCCCACTGAGAATACATTTGTAAGAACATGAACTTTGATGGTTTAACAGATGTTTGTGGTACTTAAAATCCCCAAATAAAGTAACAGCATTATGTTGAAATGATGTCTACATATTTGTGTGCTTTCATTTTTTACATAGTGACATTGCCACTGGGACCAAATGCCTAGTCCCTATTTTGTAGAGAAGCATCTGGCTGATGATAATAGATGGCACGGATTGTCCTGTTAATTACATGGACGCAAGGCTTTCACCAAAGCATGTTATGTCCTAAGATGCTGAAGAATGGATGTTGTAGCAGCAAGGAAATTCAATGAGAGCAGAAAAAAAAATAAAAGATTCTTACTAATCACAGTATTATTATCTTATTTCATTTAATAAAATAGAATAACCAAAGGTGATTTTGCCCCATGTTATCTAGAATGCACTTTATCAAAACAAGGCAGTAATGAAGATCAATACATCTAAAACCTAATTGTGTCCAGATATTCACTCTGAGCTGTGACAAGTAGAATGACTGAGAAAGACATATAATGAAATATTCATACCCTATAGTGGTCATGCAAATAAAAGGAATGAGAAACTCCCTTCTTAAAAAAAAGATTTTATTTATTTAGTTTTAGAGAGGGAGAGGGGAGGGAGAAAGAGAGGGAGAAAAACAATGTGTGGTTGCCTCTCTCTCTCCCCCTACTGGGTACCAGGCCCCCAACCCAGCCATGTGCCCTGACTAGAAGTTGAACTGGTGACCTTTAGGCTCACAGGCCAGAACTCAATCCACTGAGCCACACCAGCTGGGAGAGAATTGTTTTACACAAACACGCCACAGTTAGTATAGAGATCAGCTGAAACTATATTGGCTTTAGAAAAAATGGAGGTAATAGATAAAAAAATTATAAAATACTGTAAAATATTAGAACAAGTTCATGTATTTAAGAAGGGAACATAGTTTGTTTTTAAGATAAGTTCATAACTCATTAAATATTTTCATTATGAAAAATCAGAGAAGTATAGAATATAATGAAGAAGAAAACATCTCATCTCCTAAAGACTATTAAAACTTTAGTATAATTATTTCATTTTTATTTTCTCATGATAATTCTAACTATAGGGTATAGAGAATTTTTTTAATCTAATATTTAATCTTTGTAATCAGAGACACTGTATCTTTCCATTTCATTCAAATCTGGTTTTAGATATCAAAAAATAATTTCATTGTTTACTTCTCACATATGTCTTACATGTTTCTTTCAGATGTTATTATTATTTGTTTTGTGTTTATTTGGTATTTTTTTTAAAGATTTTATTTATTTATTTTTAGAGAGGGAAGGGAGAGAGATAGAGAGAGAAACATCAATGTGCAGTTGCTGGGGGTCATGGCCTGCAACCCAGGCATGTACCCTGACTGGGAATCGAACCTGCGACACTTTGGTTCGCAGCCCGTGCTCAATCCACTGAGCTATGCCAGCCAGGTACTTGGTATTGCTAATAGTATCTTGCTCTCCCTTACTTACATTTTAGGTAGTACTGATATGTATGAGTAAGCATAGCTTTTAATATATTAATCAATCATCGGTATGATTATCTTATTGAATCTTTATTGATGGAAATAACACTTTAGTATATTGTTTTAGGTTTTGTGGATGTGCCATTTAATAAGTGGTAATTCATTTAATAATTTCTGAGAGTTATAATTAATATATATCTATATTATTATCTTTATCTTTGTTACATATATATATAATTTATAACTGTATTCATGGTCATAATTTAAAGACATACCTGTTTAACAAATTATTATTATTGCTTTCCTGTCATTATCTTCTCATTCTTGAGCCAATTTGGAAACACTTCTTTATGGTATGCTACATATTTTTAAATTCATTATTTGACAAATGACTTGAGTTTTATTTTTTTGTGGGTCTTCATATATATCTGAGGGTATCTTTCTGTTGCATTCGCAATTAATAGTTATCTTGGCTCAATATAGAATTTTTTGATACATGATCTGTTTATTAAAGTCTGCAGCTTTCTGTCTGATATTTAGAAATAATGAATTGATTTTGTTATTAAATAATGAAGATATTTAGAAAAAGAAGATAGGGAAATTCCAGTGTGTTGTAAACACAGGCAGGAACCCTAAACAAATCTTAGCCCCCAAAAGGACATGAGCTAAAATACAAAGAAAGACTAAGATTTAGCCAAAGGAGAGAAATGAGTATTTAAGAATGGAAAGTAGTGGGATGGAAGGCCTAGAGATGAGGGAGAAAAGTGGACTGAAAGAACTGAGAGGGGATAGGTGTGACTAGGGGATGGAGGGCCAAGGCAACTGTGGAAAGAGGGCCTGGAAATGTATGGTATTTTGCTGTGTATATTGTGCTTCAGTGTATGATGAGCACCCATGTTTTGGGTCCAAACTTTCAGGAAAAAAATTTCATTTTAAGTCAATTTTTGACTTATTTATATTTAGAAAAAAACCCAATGATCATATTACAGGGTATTATTTTGCATACAGATATCATTATTGCTTTCTAGTTATACTTTTAATGCATATGCATAAATAAAAGAATTAAAAATATTTATATAGAGATGAAATTAGCACTCCCCATGTCTAATGCACATCCTTATTTTTTCCTCAAACATTTGGGCAAAAAAGTGTGCATTATACATGGAAAAATATAGTAATTATGGGGCAATCAAGAAAGGCCGCATGAGCCACCTGAAGTTTCTCTGTTTTCACATCCATTTTTTAAAAAACTTAAGAAACCAAATCTACCTATATTTATAGGTTCACTCTCCTTTTTAAAATTTTATTCATCTTTCATCACTTGTGCTATTCCTTCTTATTTTGCATTTTTGCAAAAATTCCTAAGTAGCCTTCTACATTTATGATTGTCTCATTTTTTTTTTGCTGTGTCAAATTTGTTCTTCACTGTTTTCAACAGAATATATTTCAATTTTAATACCCTTAATGTATTTTTAAATATTTTAAATATTTTAACTTTCTAACATGTTTCTGGGTTTTGCACATTCTTTTATTAAATTGCTTGGTTACTTTCTCACTTAGGTTAGTTCTCATTTTTTCTGTCTTAAAAAACATTTTTCAATCTTTTCTTTGCTTTTGTTTTGTTGAATCAGTATCTCTGTCTCATGGCAAACTTGAAGCAGGTCGTGTTACAGTAAGAACTTCACTCTCCAACAGCAGAGTGCTTTTTCAGTTATCTCTTGCTTGCAGATTCCACCTCTGCTTCCAGTTTTACCCTACAGTGCTCTTGGACTCTCCCTTTCCCAAGTCTCCTCATCCCACCCACGGAGACGATTGACATCTAGCATTGGAATGCAGCCAAGTCTGAGAATTGTTCTGAACTTCCTCGTGATCTATTTATGTTCTAGCAGCATAATCTCCCTTTCAGGGACAACTTATTGTGCTGATGGCTAGGAGTATAGATATTGGCATCACAAAGACCTGGATTTAGATAGGGTCTTATGACATATTAGTTGCATGACCTTGGATGATATAATTCACTTCCTTAAGTTCAGGTTTCACTATTTATAAAAGAACCCTCTCATAAAAATGGGTATTATGAGTATTAAATGATACAAAAACTAAATGAGCTAATGTAATTAATGTGTTCAACAGAATGTGTAACATAAAGTAAGGTGCCTACATATTTTGATACTGATACTATTATTATTTAAATATAATTTATTGATTATATTATTATAGTTGTCCCATTTTTTCCCCTTTATCCCCCTCTGCCCAATACCATCCTTCCCTCCAGCATTACCCCTGCCTTAGTTCATGTCCATGGGTTGTACATATAAGTTCTTTGGCTTCTTCATTTCTTGTGCTATTCTTAACCTCCCCCTGTCTATTTTGTATCTACCAATTATTCTTCTTATGTGCTGTAACTTTTCTTCATTCTTCTTCTTTCTCCTTCCCACTGATAACCCTTCATGTTATTTCTATTTCTGTGATTCTGTTCCTGTTCCAGTTTGCTTAGTGTATTTATTTATTTATTTATTTTAAGTTCAGTTGTTGATAGTTGTGGGTTTCTTGTCATTTTACTGTTCATAGTTTTGATCTTCTTTTTCTTAGATAAGTCCCTTTAACATTCCATGTAATAAGGGCTTGGTGATGATGAATTCCTTTAACTTGACCTTATCTGGGAAGCACTTTATCTGCTCTTCCGTTCTAAATGATAGTTTTGCTGGATAGAGTCATTTTGGATGTAGGTCCTTGACTTTCATGCCTTCAAATACTCTTTTCCATCCCCTTGCCTGCAAGGTTTCTTTGGAGAAATCAGCTGATAGTCTTATGGGCATTTCTTTGTAGGTAACTCTCTTTTCTCGTGCTGCTTTTATGATTCTCTCCTTATCTTTAATCTTTGGGAATTTAATTATGATGTGTCTTGGTGTGTTCCTCTTTGGGTCCAACTTGTTTGGGACTCTCTGAGCTTCCTGGACTTCATGGAAGTCTATTTCCTTTGCCACATTGGGGAAGTTCTCCTTCATTATGTTTTCAAATAAATTTTTCAATTTCTCACTCTTTCTCTTCTCCTTCTGGCACCCCTATGATTGGGATGCTGGAATGTTTAAAGTTTTTCTAGAGGTTCCTAAGCCTCTCAGTTTTTGAATTGTTTCTTCATTCTGTTCCCGTTGAATGCTTATTTCTTCCTTTTGTTCCAAATCATTGATCTGAGTCCTGGTTTCCTTCCCTTCATTGATGGTTCCCTTTATATTTTTCTTTATTTCACTTTGTATAGCCTTTACTTCTTCTTTTATTTTGAGGCTGTATTCAATCATTTCTCTGAGCATTTTCATTACCTGTGTTTTGAACTCTGCATCTGATAAGTTGGCTATCTCCTTGTCGCTTAGATTTTTTTTCTGGAGCTTTGATCTATTCTTTCATTTGGGCCATATTTCTTGGTCTAGGTGCACCCATGACATTGTAAGGGGTAGAGCTTTGGGACTTTGCCAGGGCATGGCAACCTACTTCACTGTGTTGTGGCACTGTTTGTGGAGAAGGGATCAGAGAGGGAACAATGCCATTTGCTCTGCTCTCATCTTGCTTTCTGTCACTTCCCCTACTTCCCACACATGAATTGTGTCCTTTCAGGTGCTGCCCTCATGCTGATTCCTATTTGGGTGGGCTTGTGTATGTTTTAGGACCCCTCTTGACCCCTCCAACAGATTGTCTTATGAGACTGGGAGTTTCTCCTGCTGCCACAACCCCCCACAGATTTTTACATCCAGAGGTTTTGATGCTTCATTTTCCTGGTGCTGGAACCCTGGGTTCCATGGTCTGTCTTGCTCCCCAGTTATTCCTCCTGGTTTATCAGCACGTGGATGTGCCTGGTCTGCCACCTGCTGCCCCACTCCCCAAAGTCCCCTCCTCTGCCAGCCACTGCTTGCCCTGAGTCTTCTCCTCAACAGCTGCCTGTCTCTGGCCCTCCTACTGGTCTGGATGAATGTTTCTTTTTTAATTCCTTTGTTGTCAGACTTCCACACAGTTCAATTTTCTGGCAGTTCTGATTATTTTTTTTTGTTTTTAAATTGGATGTTATCCTTCTTTTGGTTGTGTGAGGAAGTGAAGCATATCTACCTGTGACCCCCCTTGGCTGAAAGCCTATTATTATTATTATTATTATTATTATTATTATCTCATAGGCAGGGTGATGTGCAGAATCTTTAATAATTGGTGGCCTTGATCAAGTGATTGTTTTATGTCTATATCTGGGGACAAAAGAGTGTCTTTTTTTCATTAGATCACAGGTAGAAAACCCAGGAGGCTATGATAGAGAGTTTTGGAGATTATCTGCATTTTTGTCAATATATTGTTGAGTGTAGCTGACAGCTTTCTATCTTGCTTTGACCATAATTTCATGATGCTTGGACTCTGCATTGAAATGAAGTAAGATGACATTGCCTACTTCTTTGAATTAGGTGAAAGTAGTGAGTAGTCAAGAGCACAGGGGAGACTGAGATCCCTTTTGCTTAATGAATTATTGTTGCCTAGGACAGACTGGCACACAGTAGGGACTTAAAGAAGTGTTTCCTGAGAGACAGACCAATTGAGTATTTCATAAGTGGAGAGGTATACTTCCTAGCATGTACCACTCCAAAATCTTCTACTGCTTTGACCTACAAACACATTCTTGAAGGAAGCAGCTGCAACCCTCCTCCTTTCCTTAGGTCAGTGGCTCCCCGAAATGATTGTCAGATGATAAGGAACAAAGGGCGGGCGTACCCCCAAACACTGTTATACACTCTGGTGTGGAGAACATAACCACCCTGGCAAATCTCGTCCCTTCTTGGATTGAAAGAATAATAATGAGGAAAAATATTGTTGCAGAAATAGACTTCATTTCTCTTGTTGAGTAGTTCCTGTTTCTTGAAAAATTATTGGTGGACTGCTTCTTGGGTAATGTGGGTTTTTAGTCAGAGGTAAAGCCCTCACTCTTATAACTTTTAAGCTCAATAGTTTTCAGATTTCTCTAATCCTGGTCTATAGTCCCTCCACTGCTTTTCAAGACTTTTAGCACAATTACTGTAGACATGGGTTCTTAACTATTCTCACCAAGATGTATTTTAATTAATATGAACTTTTCTTGCATCCCAGCATATTGTTGATTTTGTCCTTAATTTTCTGGACTATCGTAATGTGTTATCATTATATGTTTTTATGGCTATAGGGTTGCCAGATAAAATAGATACCCACTTAACTTCCAATTACATACAAACAATAAATACATGTTGTTAGTATAAACATTGTATACTAAATTCTGGGCCATACTTACCATAAAAATCTGACATTCAAAGTTAAGTAGGTATCCTGTATTATTATTTGTTAAGCTTGGCAACCCTCTGTTGCATTTTCAGGCAAATTTAGAAAAACATTTGGAGGGTTCTCAATTTGCAGCCTTTGTCTCTGTGTTAGCATTAGTGCCTACCTATATCTGGACTGAACATGTTCATGGTGATGCACAGTGGTCTACTGTAGCACTAGCTCTAACTGCTCGGAAGCAGTTAGTGGTCACATAGAGGTAGATGACTCTTCTAGCTGTCCAGGGACACCACTGCCAGAGCAGTAGTGAAGGTGATTGGCGTGTCCTTGCTGGGGGTGATTTTTGTGGTCCCAGAGCTGGGGAAGGGGTACAGTTTAATATAATTTTTATTCAGATGTTGTTGGACCAACATACTTGAATTGACCTTGTATTTTTTGCTTTTATTGTTGGCTTTTAATGCAATCTCTGTCTAGATGTTAATAACCTCATCTTAAAATCTTTTACTCAGAAAAGGTATGAGTATTGCAAAAATGAGGGCTTTTAGTTTTTTTTTTTAAGATTTTATTTATTTATTTTTAGAGAGGGAAGGGATGGGGAGAGAGAGAGAGAGAAACATCAATGTGCAGTTGCTGGGGGTCATGGCCTGCAACCCAGGCATGTGCCCTGACTGGGAATGGAACCTGCCACACTTTGGTTCACAGCCCGCGCTCAATCCACTGAGCTATGCCAGCCAGGGCAGGGCTTTTAGTTTTTACTCAGTAATTGCACACAAAGGCTATGTTATTTGAGTAACATAAATGCCACATAGACATGCGTGTTTTTGTTGTTGGTGTGTTTTAAAGTACGTGGGTATGTGCATTTTTAAATTCTGGCAATGTGAGTTCTCATAATTTTCATTTATAATCCTCAGGTTAATATATTTATATTATTAATTGTGGTGTTTTCAGACAGGGAATATTCAGTAGGCAATTAAATTAAGCAGTCTGTTCCATGATATACTTTTGGCAAGGTTGCTGTTAGCCTCTGCCTTCAGTTTGGTTCCACAGTCATTCCTTTCGGCCTTCAGTGTGTGTCTTCTGCAAATAACACACACGCCAAGCAGTGCCAGCCTGCCTCCCTGTGAAGTCCCCATAATCCAGTAGGTGAGGAACAAGCAGGTGGAGGAACGCAGCTGAGAAAATTAGGACAAAGTATGAGGATGGAACAAAAGAGTGTGTCCTATAATTGAGTAGGACTGATTTTCCAGTGTTTCATAAATGTCCTGCTGAAATCAGTTCCAACAGAGGACTTCTAAAAATGTTTTAAACAATGACAATGTCATACTAAGGGCCTAATGTCCCCAAGCAAAAGTGTGTTCTTTAGTACACAAGTCCTCTGAGACGCTGCATCATAAAAAAACACAGAGTGCATGGTGCATTAAGCCTCTGAGAGATCCCATTTAAAACAAAAACGAAAAATCTTTTATCTTTCAGTCATTTTTACAAAAACATCTAGTTTCATGGAATATCTTTTGTAAAATACAGCCCTTAGGACACTTTTTAAAAGGAGAAGATCATATTATTGTGTATCTGAGTTCTGATTTGTGTGTTTTTAAGGCCACTGCTGTTGAGTCACGTATTGCAGGAAATGTGTTAAAATGGCTCAAGAAAGGAAAGTGACGCCTGAGGTTCATGCATCTCAGTGGAGCTGCAGGACTAGGATGGGAAGACACCAATTTTGAGAAGTGAGGACTTAGCTCAAGTCTGTGTGCCCTTGAGTTTGGCCAACATTCAGGACAACATTTGAGGTTTTGATCATGTGATTCCATAATAAAGTCAGGAATCAAGAACTAAAAAATAAAAGTAAAATGATCATAAGAGTGTCTTCATACATATTAATAGCATATCTTCTTTCAATCATAGAGAAGACTGGTGACCTGCTGTTAGCTTCATAAACACGCAAAATTGTTTCTCAATCTCATAAGGTTATGTTTAGGAATTAATTA
The DNA here is from genome assembly GCF_004126475.2 of Phyllostomus discolor. Classification (NCBI taxonomy): domain Eukaryota; kingdom Metazoa; phylum Chordata; class Mammalia; order Chiroptera; family Phyllostomidae; genus Phyllostomus; species Phyllostomus discolor. Next base: position 145,879,312 of record NC_040904.2, read on the forward strand.
TATGTGTATTAGGTATGAGGAAAGTAATTTTTGTACAAAAGTATTCCTTGAATGATTATTTTATAGTAGTGAAAATCTTGAAATAACTTTATACAACAAAGGGAGGTATGAGATTTATGTAAATTATAGTAATTCACTATATGGAATATTATTCTACTGTTAAAAATAATTTTTACAAAAATTTTATCAATATAGAAATATTCATCATAAAATATTATCATAGCACATGTAAATTGTACTTATTTGATATAAAAGTTATAGTATATAATTGAATTATGTATATATTTGAGATTACTTACTTTTTATCCTAGAAATATGTATTTCTGACTTCAGTGGTTATTTACTAACTTCTTTAAAAATACGAATGTGATAGCTTTAAAAATCACGTTTGTAAGGCATGGCAAATGAAGCTTGTAGCACTAAAGATGTCACAGCTTGGGAATTCCATAAGTCCTTTTGCTTTAAAGAAGTTAGCAAAATTATCAAAATTCTCACCTCTAATGTCTCAACTCTAATGCACACCTCAGAGAGAAATTATCAGTGAGAAAAACTAAGTAGCCTAATCAAGTTTCATTTATTCATTTATTAAATATTTACTTAACTTGAAGACTATTAAGTGCTATTGGTTTGGAGACCATATCTAGCCTGAAAAATCATACAGTCTAACTTGTGTTTGGGGGTGCAGCAAACAGGTAAACAGACAATTACCCAGTTTGATAAATTCATGAGAGAGAACAGAGTGTCTTAAGAACCCATGGAATGAATATCTGACCCAGATTGAGCAGTCTAGGCGATTTCTTGAGGAGGCAACACCCGAGTTGATTTTTAAATGATAGGACCAATGTAGGCAGGGCAAGAGGAAGAAGAAAGAAGTTCTTGGTAGAGGGAAAGCCTTGAGTTTGAGGGCAGCCACAAGTCTGTCATTTTGGCTTGAGTAGTGTGCAGAGGCACAGAATGCGTGGTGAGGAAGAGACAGATGTTTTTCTTTGAAATGCACTACTGGATGGTTTTGGAATTCTAAGAAGTGTTCTCAAAGAAGCCTAAAGAAATTTTCCAGAAACATAGAATTTGTAGACTCTTTTGTACTGTGGGACTTTACTGAAGATATTCCTCTATCTTGTTGTTTGACAATACAATGAGATTGGGATCAATAACTAATGTAGCAGTTATAGGAGACTATGATGGTCCCTTTTTTTAGTAGACTGCAGATTTTATAGTTTTGTTTTCAGAAATACATAGAAATTGAATAAGTATGCAAACTATTAAGTCATATAAACTTAGTAGCTTGTGTTACCATTGTGGCAGTCCACAATGTCTTTCATAATTCTGTTCTCTATTGTCTGATTAAATACAGCATCTGTTAGCATTCTTGTTAAAGGTTACTCATCATTCTTTTTATACTTTTTGATTACTCCATTTCTTCTATTAGAAAATTCAGTGAATCTTAAATGAATTCAGACATAGTCCAGATTTCTTTTGTAGTCCACCTCTGCTCCCTTAAGACTGTGCTTGCATTCACATGCCTATGAATGAATATTTACACACCAAAAGTTTCTCATGAGCATATTGCCTGTGACAGCCATGCTGGACCCTGGTTCTGAATAGTGAGGATCTAACATGTAACCACCACACTCATTTAAACTGTGTTCTTTCTCTGTGGATTCACATATCATTTCAAAAGCAGGCACTTGGGTATGTGAATGGCTCTTCAATCAATACATCATACAGGACTGGATGAATAATTTTAATATAATCTTTCCCAGGTGCAATGAGATAATTAAAAGGGACCACTGTGCCTGGTGACCAATACGTTTTCTTACTCAAGAAAGAAATACTGTGTGTCAGGCAGCACATTTATCAGGCCGTGTAAGGTAGTGAAAGGAAGAAGTGCCTGATGGAATTAGACCTGCGTTCCCATGCCAGCTCTGGCAATAACGTTGTTGACCTCCAGGAAATTACCTTTCATCCTTGCTGAAAGGGTGATGTAATAAGGGTCAGTGATAAAAAAAACATATAAATATAAAGAGAAGGTAGTCATCTAATAGTTGAAATTCTTATTACTGTTTAAGTCTAGTAATAATAACCCAGGTTTTCTTGGCCTAACCAATTGACACCTATGGAGACTTAAACTGGATGATTAAGTTGGCACTGTAAGTATCTGCTCTTGAAGACTATGAAGAATGTCCAGGTCTTAAAAAGGTATGCATAATTGTTAAAATGATTCATCCTTTTTGTTTATACACAGTGGAAGCCTCTGTGTTAGTTAAATGGGACTATAGAAGATACTACACACATCCTTATAGAATTTCTATCTAAAAAAGCTGAACCAATTATTACAATCAAATATAATATGTTAGAATAGGAGCTATACAAGGAGAACATAGTAAGTGGATCTGACAAAGCCTAGGTGTTCAAAGAAAACCTAGAGGAATTCACCTTTATATCTATTCTTTTATTTATTAATTAATTTATTTTTAGAGAGAGGGAAAGGGAAGGAGAAAGAAAGGGAGAGAAATATCAATGTGTGGTTGCCTTTTGTGCACCCCCGAACTGGGGACCCTTTGGTTCGCTGACTGGCGCTCAGTCCACTGAGCTACACTAACCAGGGCTACATCTATTCTTGAAAGAAGAGTGTGGATTAGGAGAAGTGGGTGTGAACAGGGCTGTATGTGAGCTGTGAGATGAGATGAAGGGCATCAGATGGACAAGTGGTGAGGGTAATACTCTTTAGCAAGAACATGAATAAGGTTGGAACCCTGATAACCTAAGGGGGGAATGGACAGAGAGAGTGATGAGGTTTCAAAGGTATATGGAAATTGTGGAGAGCTTGGTAAGCCAGGTAAAAAAGTTGAGGCTTATCCTAAGAGTCATGAAAAGTTAGCGAAGGATTTGTAGCAAGTAGTGACCAAAATCCATTTTAAGTTTTAGAAATGTCATTGCTGCAGTTTGGAGAATGGATAGGAGAGCAAGAATAAAATGAGAACAACCAGTTAAAGAGGCATGACACTAATCTAGGCAAGATTTTTCTATTTGTATATCTTAGTATACCTTCTTTCGTGCCTAAGTGTCACACAGTTTTTCCCTCTATAGAAGTGAATTCAGTGAATAGAAACCTTGAACAACTGGTCTTAAAAACAAAACAACATTTTACAGGACAATCTGGACTTCATTTTTTTTTAACTGGGAATAATAGTAGCAGCTTCACTTTTTGATTAATATTTTAAAACATGAATATTACTTAATTTAAAATTCAAGGGTAAAATGGATTTTTGTTATTAAGGTTGTGGGACCATCTTCAGGGAATTGACATTTCATATTCTTACATCCCTTTTCTGGTGAGAAGAGGAGATATCATTCAGCTGGACTTGAAAAGAAGCATGTGATTATGTTAAAATTCCTAACATCTGTAGATAATATTTCAAAGACACATGAAAGCCTTACAGAAATTTCAAATTTAGTATGTTTTTATCTCTAGAGTCTTATTATAACCAGATCTTTCTAGTAACTATTTCATTCCTGAATATGATCAATGATTTTGGTGTATTAAGCAATAGGTTTTTTAAAAAATGTTTTTGGATTGAGCACTAAAAAAAGCTTAACAGTTTTATTATGGTGGATATTTTCTGCAATAAACTACTTTGTTTTAGAAATTATGGTTATAGAAGCTCTTACGTTCTTACCACAAAGGGGTTGTCAAATTTAGATTTTGTGCTGTATGGGTAGGTAGTCTCTGGGGAATATTTGACATGAGGGGACCAAAATCTCTGCAACATGTTCCTTTGTTAAAATGGCAAAAGAACTTCTAGTAGTGGAGTCATTCCTTTCCATTAATGCATTGTGATTTTTTTTTTTTTTTTACTCAGGCATGTGTCCTGACTGAGAATCGAACAGGCAACTCTGGTTTGCAGGCCCATGCTCAGTCCACTGAGCTACAGTAGCCAGGGCCAAATGCATTGTGATGTTTGAATATCTCTGTTAACATATAAATATGTTTCCTGAGAGGAGTAACCAACCTGTTGGGTTTGTCTCAGCCACAAATGCTGCCATGAACTAATGATCTCATTGCTAAATACACCATCAGTGAGGATCTGAAAGATGTAAGAAAGGAGAACAGTGGCTTTTGCGATACAAGGTGGGGATGACAGTGTGTTCATTCTGTCTGTACTGCTGTGCTGTTAGATATCCTGAGTTCTTAGCTGCTGATGGGGTGCATGGGACAAATGAGCCTACCATCTATCTCTATTCCTCAATTCCCAAATCCAGAAAGCTCTGGAAACAGAGTATTTTTTAGTAAATGATTTGCAGTATAGCTTGTTCTGAAGTGAGTGATGCTATTAATAGTTTTCTTTATTTATCCCACTTAGTGTGAATGTTTTGATTGCTGTGGAAATGTTAATGTGCTTGATTATGGGGTGCTGCCCCAGAACCTGCTGGAGATCTTACAGAACACTTATGAAAGGTACTATAAATCAAAAATCTAAAAAATCACAATTCTGAAGTATATCTAGCTCACACGATTTTAGTAAGACACTGAAGACTTTAGAAAGTACCATGTATTCAGTGCTTCCCATGAGTCAGGCAGAGCACTGCACTTATACACGTTGCCTTGTTAAAGTGTGAGGCAGCTGTTGCAGAGTGGTAGGAAGGAGCAGGGGTTTGAAAGTTAGACTACCTGGGCTGGGAATCCGGCTTTACCTTTAACCACCTGTGTGCCTCTGGACATGGTGCTTTTCCTCCCTTTACTTCTGCTTTCTCATTTAAAACAAAGAAAATAACATTTTCCCTATAGACTTGTGATGGAGATTAAATAATTTAAGAGTCATGAAGCAGTTAAAACTGTGCCTTCACAAATCATTGTTAATCATTTTGGTGAAACTATGATATTGGCACAATGATCTTCTTTTTATAGATGGAAAAATTGAGATTTGATGAGGTTAAATAACTTGTCTGTATTCACAAAGCTGGAAAGTCATTGAGAAGAGTTTGAATCCTTATCTATGAGGTCGCCAAATCTCTAATTATTTTTGCCAGTGCCCCTCAGAGTATCTATCGCCCCTCTGTAAAAGGAGGAGCTTTAATGCGCTGATTGGAATGGAAAGCTTGAGAGAATGAGAGGTTGTTTGGGGAAGGTATCTGTGAAAAGGAGGACACATGCACTAGTGGGAGGAGGGAGACATCAAAGGCTGAGACCGAAATATTAAATATAACTTAGTTATTCTGCAGTATTATTGAGGATCTGTCAGATTTCTACTGCTGTAGATAGATATGCAGATATGATTTTTCACACAGAACTTGTAATATTAGAAGGAAAAAGTGAGTGTGATACTAGGTATATAAAATATTGTTTAAAAATAAGGCAAATATATGCCAAAATATTAATATACAAAATTTTGAGTGTTTAATATTTTTATACATCAGTATTTAAAAATGATTATATCAAGCATGTATTATTCCTTTTATAATAGAAAAAATAAGAAAAATATAGTAAAATATTGGAGCTTTAAATTTAATGTCTTAATATTATTTCTATTCCTGATGGTCAGCAAAAAATCTGCAAATAGATAATATTCCATAAATGCTTTTTGTCAATGGTGATGAAGATAGAATGCAATTAGAAGTTTTAGAGTTTTTATGGAATGCTAAACTAAAGAAACTGTGTGTGTTGTTGAAATAGTAGTAGAAATATCCTTTGAAAAAGCAACAGTTCATGTATTTTCCAATAATAATAGTAATAAAAACTATTGTTTATAAAATACATGCAACACCTTTAGTACAAAACTTTGCTTCTGTGAAAAATGGAGACATACACATAAATTATCCAAAATTCATCAATAGGTCTAGGGAAAAAAATATATTAACTTTAACTTTTTTCTCACATTTTGGAATTGACATGCAATCATGTTTTTTTAAGATTTTGTAAGTTTCTTCTTGTTCTCTGATTTATGGAACACTTCTTTAAATATCTTAGATTTACTCCTTATATATTTTAACCAAAATAAAAAAATGAGATTGATAAAAGTAAGCAAATTTTTTCTAAGTTGCAATTATTCTCACGCTTTGAAAATTATTTATCCTTTGAATGTCTATAGATAAATAACATTTTCTCCATAAAACATAATTTTTATTAGCATTGTGATTCAGCCTTAGAAGTGAACTGTTTGATTATGTATTATATAGATCAAAATTGTTGGAACATGTGGGTGAAACTTTTTAGAATGATAGATTTAGTTCTTATTCCTTCCTTATCCTCTCTTCAGTATATTTCTGTTTCTCATACTTAATCTTGAAGTGAGATTTCCTCCTGGCTTGTTTTCTATACGGATGAAACACTCAAGCGCAGAGACAGAATAGCCATGCACTGGGTGGCTGTTTCCTGATATATTAGCTCATTGATCCCACAACTTCCCTACACATGATTTTTCATCTTGACTGAAGGTGTGCTGAAATGCTTGGACAATTACGAAATGTCAATTGTGACTGAATTAATCCCTTCACACTGGCAGTTTGGATCCTTCTGTATCAATGGCAGAAATGTCTTCTTTTGTGCTAACCTATGTTCTAAATGCTTCCATATGTATTACTCAGTTTTCCTCCCTGCAGTGGTGGTGTAATTTTGTTATTGTGTTGTTTGATTAAATTCCCATTTGAGGGCTACAGGACTCCCCAAAGAGTTCCATGTTTACAAAGTTTTGTTAAGCTGCAAAGGTAATTTCTGAATTTAGGATTTTTGACTTCAGATTTAGGACACTTGTTACTCTATTATGAGGTCTTGCAAAAGATTTTTAACAGTCAACAAGACACAATTTCAGGAAGCAGACTTCCCACACTGCCTTCACCAATCATGACTCTACTAAAAAAATTGATGTCAGTTACATGGAGCTTCAAGAATAACTTGGCCATCCCTGTAGATCAGTTTTCCAGTTTAGCTGTTTCCTGTCACCTGATTTCTTTTTGAAAAGGTCTAGCTTCTAGTGACAGCTGGTAGACCTATGGATCTCTGCTGATTTGTGGCACAGTAGGACTGCATCACTAAGCATAGACAGAGACTGTGATAAAAGTGGAAGTAGAGAAATACTTTTTCATTAGCATTTCATGTCTGGACCATGCCCTCAGTGTGTTCCCAGGGATAGGTTATATTATGAAAGTTGAGAGGATTAACCAGTGTTATCACTGGGTACTTCACATTCAAGAAGACATGAGCATCAATGGTGGACCTTTCACACGATTCGGGGACAAGATATTTAATCCATCTGGATATCAGCTTTAGTATGTTGATATGCAAGACAAGGAATATTGTTGTTTACCTCCATTCTGCACTATCCTTCCTCAAAAGAGAATTTCAGTTTCATTCAGGTAGCCACCACTCTCTGCATGCAGCTATATGTTTCAGATGATGCTGACCCTTACCCAGATAGTGTGGAGGGCCTGACAGGTCTGAGAACAATCCCATTTCTTTTAACAGTGAATTTGTCAATAAAACAATGATATTTTGGGTCAAGGCTCTAAGGAAACTTTTGGGAGAAAACAGCTTCTTTCTAAACAGTGCACCTCAGGATGAGAACTTAATTTTTATTCTTTGTTTGACATTATATCTGGATGTGATGAATGAGACTGTTGTTTGACAAAAGATGAAGTGAACACAAAGGATGTTAGATCAGAACATTTGAATGAACTTGGCCACTTGACAACCTTGCTGAGCTGATGAGACAACCAACCTTGAAATTTCTCCTTCTTCTCGCTTCCATAAACTTTAAGATGGATTTCCCCATCTTTGATGATTGTAGCTGAAAACATCTTACTTTATACAGTTCCTAAATTTCACTCCAAATCAATAACTTAAACAATATGTAATATATAAATATAATTACATTGCATAAATAAATAATAATTATTGAGATTCCACAGTAAGATTACAGAATTATATGATCATTTCCTGAACCCTATGTTGTTTATTCATTGAGTTTATTCAATACTATGTTTATTCAATAGTATTACCTCTTCCTGGTGTTTCTTTGTTTCGCAGACTGGTGCTCCATCCACTGAGCCTCACTAGCCAGGGCCTGGTGTTTCTTTATTGTCCTTTTTTCCAGGAAGTAGGGAATAGATCAGATCAGATTTTATTAAATTCCTTAATGTAAGTTTATTAAATCTTCCCTATAATTCTCACTTTTTTCATAGCAACTTGTCTTGGAAAGTAGCTCTTATTTTTTGTTTTTAATGTTAAAACTTGATTATAATATTAATAAGACTTAAAATAATAAAAAACATTTTATTTATAAATCTGTTATCTTCTGTTATGGCTGAATTGTGTCTTTCTCAAATTCACACATTAGAGACCTAAGCCCTGGTACCTCAGAATATGACTGTATTAGAGATAGGGCCTTTAGAGACATAGTTAAGTTAAAATGGGGTTGTTAGGTTGGGCCTTCAACTGTCATGATCGGTGTCCTTATGAGAAAGGGAGATTAGGGCAGAGACAACACAGACTAAGCTAACACAGAGGAAGAAGGCAGCTATCACAAGCCAAGGAAGGATGCCTCAGGAGAAATCAAATCTGGTGGCGGCTTTGTCTTGGACTTCTAGCCTCCAGAATCATGACACAATAAATTTCTGTTGTTTAAGTCACTCAGTCTAGGGTATATTTTTGTGGTAGCCCTAGCAAACTAAACACTCTAAAACAATTGCTTTCATATCTTCCTGTTTTCCAAAGAACAACAGTGAACCGCAGTGTATGATAATTTGGAGCATTATTTTACTTTTTTATGTTGACACAGTCTTCCTTTTTCCAGTTTTAATGAGATAAAATATTCCATCAACATGCTTTTTTCATTATTATAAGTTGAATCATTGTGAACAACACTGAGGATTAGTGGTAAGGACATTTTTGAAAATACAAATATATTTCTTTGTTGGACAGCTCTTGGGACTTGGAATTTGTTTCAAAGGTCACAAATATTTAAATGGCTTTTAAAAAAAGTACTAAATTCATCTCCAAAGAGATTATATAAATTTAAATTATCATTTGAAATAAATCATTCTATTTATTTCTGAAGTTAAGGTGGTAGTGATTCATTGTTTGGTAAAGCAGGGGAAAGACACAGTTAAGTCAGATCAATAGCCCTCTCTCACTGTAGTGAGTAGGATAGGTTTGCAGAAATTAAGGCAAGAATGGCAGTAAGGAGTTAGAAGGCTATGATCATTATGTCAATTCAGGCAGTGCAGCTACTAAATATGGAAAAGAGACGTAAACTTAAAATGTGTTTAGAATGTAATCTTAACCTGATGTTGAAGTGATTATATGTAGAGAATGAAAGAGTCATGTGACTCCCAGGTTTTGCTCTGAGTGACAGGTGTCATTAATTGAGCTTGGCATTATAAGAGAAAGATGATAAATGCAGTTTAAGCATGTTGAATTTGAGGTGTTTGTTAGACATGCATATGGACGTCTCCATTAGGTATTTAAATATATTCCTGAAGCACAGATAAGAGGAAGGACTGGAGTGGATTAGATGGCTGAAGGCAAGCAGGTAGAGTAATATGATTGTACCCCAAGTATAGAACTTTAGGAGACAGGAAAATTTAAGAGTGTCAGAGAAGTAGTCACACATTTGCTTGAGAAATAATGGCTGTGATGGTAGGATATGGCCATAGAAGAAATAGCCCACCATAGAACTATGGGAACAAAACATTTATAAAAGTTTCAAACAAATGCCAACAAGCTTTGCACAGTCTAGAGTCCAGTAATTTAAGGCCTGAAAAATACCTATCCAATTTGTCAATGTAGTGATTATTGATAACTTTTGGATAAGCAGTTTCCATGTGGGGAGATACCATATTCCAGTAAGCTAAAGTGCCAGTGGGACAAGAGGAAATAGAAAAGTGCAGTATATAAATTTTGGATATTAACCCCTTATCAGATGTCCAGCGAATATGTTCTCCCACAGTCTTTTTGGGTTGTCTTTATTTTGTTGATGGTTTTCTTTGCTGTGTAAGAACTTTCTAGTTTGATGAAGTCCCATTTGTTTATTTCTTCTTTTGCTTACCCTGTCTGAGGAGATAGATCAGAAAAAAATTGCTATGAGCATTGTCTGAGATTTTACTGCCTGTGTTTTCTTCTAGGACTTTTTATGTTTTTGAGTCTAACACTTAAGTCTTTAATTCATTTTGAATGTATTCCTGTGTGTAGCATAGGAAGGTGGTCTAGTTTCATTTTTTCTGCATGTATCTGTCCAATTTTCCCAACACTATTTATTGAATGATGGTCCATTGTATGTGCTTGCTTCCTCCATCAAATATTAATTGGCTATAAAATGTGGGTTTATTTCTCAGCTGTCTATTCTATTCCATTGATCTGTCTGGTTTTTGCCAATACCATGCTGTTTTGATTATTATGGCCTTATAGCATACTTTGATATTAGGTAGTATGTTTCCTCTAACTTTGTTCTTTCTCAAGATCACTGTTTCTGTCTGAGGCTTTTTGTGGTTTCATATACATTTTTGAATATTTGGTCTAGTTTTGGGAAATATGTTATTGGTATCTTGATAGCAATTTCATTGAATCTATAGATTGTTTTGGGTAGTGTGGACATTTTAATGATGACATAAAACTCAACACCAAAAAACAACAACAACAACAAATCCAATTTAAAAATGGGCAAAGGACCTGAATAGACACTTCTCTAAAGAAGAAATACAGATGACCAAATGACATATGAAGAAATGTTCAACATAACTAATCACCAGAGAAATGCAAATTAAAACTACAGTGAGATATCACTTCATACAGTGATATGGTACTGGTGATACTGGTCAGAATGGCTATCATCAATAAGTCAACAAGTGCTGGTGAGGATGTGGAGAAAGGGAACTTTCATGCATTGCTCCTGAGAATGCAGATTGGTGCAGCCACTGTGGAAAGTAGTATGGAGATACCTCAAAAACATTAAAAATGGAACTGCCTTATGACCCAGCAATCCCACGTCTAGGAATATCCAACAGAATCCAAACACTACTTTGAAAGAACATAAGCACCCCTATGTTCATTGCAGTGTTATTCACAGTTGCCAAGATACGGAAGCATTCCAAGTGTCCATCAGTAGCTGAGTGGACAAAACAACTATGGGACATTTACACAGTGGAAATACTACTTGGCTGCAAAAAAGAAGAAAATTTTACCCCTTGTGACAATATAGATGGACCTGGAGAATATTAGGCTAAGTGATATAAGCCAGTCAGAGAAAGACAAATACTATATGATCTCACTCATATGTGAACTCTAATGAACAAACTGAACTAGCAAGCAAAATAGAGACAGACTCATAGACGGAGAGCAGGTTGACAGCTCTGCAAGGTTAGGTTAGGGGGTGGAGGGATGGAACCAAAAGAAAAGGACTCATGGACGGGGCAACAGTGTGGTGATTGTTCAGGGAGGAGTGTAAGGGGGATAAATGGTAATGAAAAATACAATAAACATAATAGTTAAAAAGAAAAATGTGTAGCATAAAATATTCTTTTAAGAAATTTTCCTAAGAAGAGAAAGTGAAAGGTAGGGTTCCAGTAAGAGGGTGTTGCAGACTCAGAGAATTGTCAATTTAGATTCAAGGGAAGCTATTGTTTGAGTTTGGGTATGACTTGAATATATTCAGAGCCAGGAGAGAGCAAGAAATTGAATAAAAGGGAAATAGTTTTTGAAATGGGTCAAGGAAAAGGCAAAATATGTAATGATTCCTGTTAAACTCTTAATTAATATATCCTAAATGAGTGAATGAATGCGTATAGGTGAAAGGATTAATGAACAGCACAAGAATTACATATCCTCTGAGTATAAAAATAATTGGATAGCATTAGGTTTAATGTTAGATAAAATTCCAAATGGGCCAGGAGATGAACCATTTCATGTCTGAGGCCTCAGTTTTTATGATGAAGTAGGAATGAGAAGTTGAATAGGACACTTGGGAGGCTATGAAATGCTTGTACCATATTAAATTACTGAGAAAAAGGAAACGTAGGAGGAAAGATTGCTACACAATTATTATGATATTGTCTGGCTTGGAGAGTTTTGTCAATGGAGAGGGATGATTGTGGATAGGAGTGGAGAGGGAGAGTGGGAAAAATCTTTTGATTCTCATCTTTGTCACCAGGATGACAGCTAATGGTAATTGTCATGGGATATGGAGTGTTGTATTCTTTTTCTTTAGTATATAGAGTTGTTTCTGATTTTTTAAAAAGAGTATTTTAATTGGAAGCCGCAAAGAGTGTGAATTGGCTTATCTTTTTTGTGGAAAAATATACATCATATAAAATTTACTATTTTAATAATTTTTAAATGTACAGTTTTATGGCTTTAAAGACAGTCACACTGTTGTGCCGCCATCCCCACCATCCATCTCCAGAGCATTTTCATCTTCCCAGCTGAAACTCTGTACCCGTGAACCACTGGCATCTCATTCCCTTTCCCCCAGCTCCTGGCAGCCACTATTCTACTTGCCGTCTCCATGAATTTGGCTATTCTAGGAGTCTCATATAAGAGGAGTAATACTGTATTTGTCCTTTGCGACAGGCTTATTCCACTTAGCATGAAATCCTGAAGTTTGTGTCAAAATTTTCTCCTGTTTTAGGCTGAATAATATCATATGTATATGTCACATTTTATTTATCCATTCACCTATTAATGGGCACTTGGATTGTTTCTATATTTGGCTATGGTGAATAATGCTGCTATAAACATGAGTGTACAAATATAAGTTCAAATCCTTGCTTCCAGTGCTTTTGCTTCTATACCCAAAAGAGGAATCTCTGGGTCATATGCTATTTCTGTGTTTAGTTTTTGAGAAATCACTGTACCATTTTCCACAGCAGGTGCACCATTTTACATTGCCACCAGCAATGCACATGGTTTCAAATTTTTCTACATTCTTGCCGACACTTATTTTATTTTGTTTCAGGAGTCATTTTAAATGAGTGTGAAGTGGTATCTCCTTGTAGTTTTGATCTGCTCTTCTCTAATGTCTGTAGTGATGTGGAGCATCTTTTCATGTGATTTTTGGCCATTTGTATTTCTTCTTTGGAGAAATATCTATTCAAGTCTTTTTATGAGTTTTTATTGCTACTGTAGGAGTTCTTATATATTCTGGATATTATTTCCATATCAGATATATGATTGAAAATATTTTCCTTCATTCTGTGGGTTGCATTTTCACTCTGTTGTTAGTGTCGCTTCATGCACGAAAGTTTTTAATGTTGATGAAGTCCAGTTTATCTACTTTTTCTTTTGTTCCCTTTGTTGTTGATATCATATCTAAGAAATCATTGCCATATCCAACATCATGAAGGTTTTATTCTATATTTTCTTCTTAGTTATAAATCACAAGGATTACTTTTAAAGCTTATGAATAAAAAAATGTAGTGCTGAAATAAAACTAAGTAGGTATCTAAAATTTAACTATTTTTAAAAAGTAGTATATCTCATGAAAACATTTTTATAGTTACTGAAAATTAGGATACAATAAAACTGTTTTTATTTTCTTGAAATAATGCAAACAGTTTGCTAACCATTGATACAGGATAGGGATGAACAAAGCTTATTGAAACATCTTCTGCTAACAGATAGAAGACAAAAGATTTGGAAGGTGATTAATGTAATTAAAAATGGGTATTAGTTATTTTAAAAATAAATTGAAAAAAGCATTTTAGAAAAAATCAACTTTATTGTACTTCATTACACTTAATAAATTTTGAAGAGTTTATTAGGGTACCCCAATTCCTCTTCCACTCTGTTAAAGTGATCTTGCTAAAGCACAACGCAGATGATATGCTCACCTGCTTTAAACTGTCAAAGGCTATTGTCTTTCAAAATATTTATGCATTCATTCATTTTAAGTATTGATTGAGTGCTTTCTCTGTGCAAGTCACTGCTTTGGACACTGGAGATGCAACAGTGAATAAAACAGACAAAGCTTTTAACCCTTGTGGAACTTACATTTTATTGAGGGAGCAGACAGTAAGTAAATGAATAATTAAATATATTGTATATCATATGGGATAAAAGTATGGAGAAAAATATTTGATGAGATGAGGGTTGCAACATTATAGCCATCAGGAAAAGCTTTGTTGGAAAGGTAATGTTTGAACAGAGGCCTGAAGGAAGTAAGGCAGCAAGTTGTGTAAAATAGGGGAAGAATGTTTTCAGGGAGAAATATGAGCAAGTACAAGGTTCCATGCTGTGACTGTGCCTGGTGCATTTGAGGAACATCAGGGAGGCCATCTGGCTGGGCGGGCTGAGGAGAGCCCTAGTGGAGGAAGTCCGAGAGCACATGGAGCACGAGAGGGTGCAGGGCCCATAAGTCTCTGTAAGCACGGCAACCTTCACTCCGAGTCAGATGGAAGCCACGGAAAGTGTTGAGCAGAAGAGTGACGTGACCTGGTTTTTGTTTTAAAATTACTGAGGTCACTGTATTGAAACACATTGTAAGTGTGGCTATTGTAAGATAGTGGCTTTCACCAGGGAGAAGACGTTAGAAGTGAGTTTTAGCCCAGCCTACCTTTCTGGTCGCATTCCAGCTCATACAGGAGCAAGGGCTGGGGTGGATGATAATGCTGAGGGCAGTCAATTAGAATAATGATAGTCATACCAAGTGTGAAACCCTAGGAAATTGAAATGTAAGGGCACTTGCCACTCCAGTTATAGTGTTTCAGTTGTTAGACTTACAAATCTTTGAAAATTTTCCTGTACTTTTTGGTCTTGGGCCCTTTGCTTGAACACCTGCTTATTGTTAGGAAAAACTACATGTCAAAATTCTGTTAATTTAAAATTTGTGTCAGATACCACTCACTGTCTTCATACATAAGGGTGTGACAAATTTAGCAAGTAAAAACATATAAGGTCCAATTAAATTTGAATTTCACACAAACAATGAATAATTTTTAGTATAAGTATGTCCCCAAAACTGCATGGGACATAACTGTACTAATTTTTTTTATCATTTACTGAAATTCAAATTCAACTGAGAGTTCTGAATTTTATCTGGCAATCCTGTTCTTAAACTATTCTTGAACACTTAAGTTTGATGTCATTTATGTCAGAAAATGTGTATTGTACCACAATAAAATGAATCTCACAGCTTTAGAGATATTAGACAACAAAGTTTTATTTCCTGCTCATACTACATGTATGTTGTGGGTCATCAGGAAAGCCCTATTAATTGTAGCTCTCCCAGACTGCCATTTCAAAGATGTTCCTTACTATGCCACAGAGGGGAGGAAAGAGAGCTGTGCACTCTCACGTTAGCAATAAGATGCGGTGGCCTGGAAGGAACAAACATCAATGCCTTTTGTTACTCTTTGGCCAGAAAGAGTCCCCTGGCCCTACCAAGAGAAGAGGAACAGGATGTTCAACCCTACCTTGTCCTGGGAAAGACTGGAACTATGTTAGAGTATACCAGTGATGTAATACCTAGATACAATTTTCCAGAGGTGGAATCGCTTTCTTTTTAAAATTTTTTAGTTATTGATTTGAGAGAGAGAGAGAGAGGGAGAGAGAGAGGGACTGATTTGTTTGTTGTTCCATTTATTTATGCATTATTCATGGGTAGATTTTTGTGTGTGCCTTTTGTGTGGGGTGGGGTCAAACCCACCACCCTGGCTTACCCAGGCACACTCTGAGGTATCTCCCCAGGGCCGGAACCTCTTTCTTTTAATGTAATCTATTTGTAATTCCCTAATGATATGTATCTTGCTTTAATTTACAGTTTAATTAATTTCTACTTATTTAACCCTTTTGGGCTAAGAAATTATTTGAGAAGCAGATATGAGAATTATGTTGAACAGAGAGTAGACCTTCAATACACGTATGCTGCATTGATCTTCCACTCTGTGCTTGAGGTGAGTACCGCACTCACCTCACCCTAGGTCCAGCCCTGTGTAAAGGCGTGATTTCATTTTAGGGGTTCTGTGGAGGCGTCCAGTGCTGTGACCTTCACTGACCTTCCAGTACAGTGAAGGCCCCTTTCCTTCCCATTTGCCTGGCTGTCCCCTCAGGCTGTTTTTCTGGAGGTTCTGTATGACAGACAGGAAGCACATTCCTCTGCTCCTGAACACTACAGCTGCTCTGCTTTTTGTACCGCTTTATTACAGCTATGTCCAGCTCGGAGGAGTAAATCTGGTATTAGTTTACTTTTCTCAACCTTTTACTTTTCTGCTGTCCTTACAACCAGATCAAATAAATAGATGTTCACACAGATAAGCACATGTGTAGAAAACCAGTTAATTCAGTGGAACATATTGGGGAATATGTTGGCTATTCTAGTGAGAGACTTCTTTTGAATCCATTTGGGATAAATAACCAAATTTTGGTGGATTTCTACCAGAAATAGACTTCATTTTCTAACAACTGAGAAGATGCATTTCCATACATATCAAGACTTGGAGAATGGAAGGAATTTGAAGGATTCAAACATCAAGTGAAGTCTGGCTTTAAATGATTATTTTTGAACCTGAAAAAGAGGGTATTAGAGCCAAGCTGTGTACTCTGTCAAGGAAAGTTCATTTGTTTCTCAATAGGAGATATTTTTAGACTTTGTAACAGTGCTGCCAAGTTTCCATCTCCCTCGTGGTGAGAAAGAGGCGAGCAAAAATACGTTCTTGCTACTCTTTGTTTACATTTACTAGGGGAAGCCATATATGCCATAGGCAATAGCAAGAATAATGAAGACATTCATCTATTATATTCAAGAACATTTGAAAAACTAGTGTTATATATTAGTGTGTACCCATTTTATGACAATTTAGCCATGTATTTATAATACTGAAGAATTCTAATAATTTAATTAATGATCCACAATATTCAAGTTTGCTGTTGTTTTGATAACCTGATTAAATTAAGGAAACTAGTTGGAGAAATGTGAGAACTATGAGTGAGAGGAATATTTAACCAAACCTACATCAAAATCTATATTAAATAAATCACTGCCTTTAAATTTTCTGAGGGGGAAGGATTAAGTATATATTAAAGACTAATAAAATAAGAAACTCAGAGGATGAAAGTACCCTGAAACTGATTGTATTGGTTAAAATTTCCTTTGAGGCTTTTACCTTGATGCTCAGTGACAAGAAAGTACAAAGGAAATTCAGTTGGTTAAAAAAATTATACATATATTTTTTTATTTGATGAATTTTAAAATAATTTATTTTATATCCTGAATGACGTCACTAATAGTGGAACATCATTGAAGATCTTATTAATTTTGAATAAGTTGTGCTGTTTTATTTTTTAAAGATTGTATTTATTTATTTATTTTTAGAGAGGGAAGGGAAGGAGAAAGAGAAAGAGAGAGAGAGAGAGAGAGAGAGAGAGAAACATCAATGTGCAGTTGCTGGGGGCTGTGGCCTGCAAGCCAGGCATGTGCCCTGACTGGGAATCGAACCTGCGACACTTTGGTTCGCAGCCCATGCTCAGTCTACTGAGCTACGCCAGCCAGGTCAGTTGTGCTGTTTTACTAATTATTATTAATTCAACAGAGTTGTTCTAGGTTTTATCTATTTTGTAATAGTTAGTGATTTATCCATTTATTCAGAAATGTTTTGTTCAGTGCTCACTATGTTCTGGGCATTGTGCTAGGGGCTAGGATGGAGATTTACTTGGGACAGATGACCAAGGCCCCAAAGTCCCAATTCTCTTTATGATTGAAAGAGATCTTTAATTACTATGATTTATTTATGACTGCATTGACCTCTGGGTTCTAAAAAGGAGGCTATATGCAGTAAATAAACTGTCTGGTGGAGAGATAGCTTAGACAAAAATGCTCCCTCCTTTCGGCATCTACCTCAAGGGAAGATTAATGATTAAAATATTATCATCTACCTGATTTTGCAAAGGGAAGTCTTTCTGTTAGTCTTATTATTTGGATTATATTTGTGAGAAAGTCTTTACACATAGTCATAGCTATGGCCTCAAGCAAGTAAGACAATCTTTAAATGGAGATAGTGTAAATTTTGCTTCCAAAATATCGAAACCGATTTTTAATATTTATTTTGGCTTAATTAAATACATTTGAACAGATTCCAGTTTTTTTCCAATCATAGACTGATATATTATTTACAATCCCTAATGACTTTTCAAAGATTTCATGCAATATCTTTCTTCTGTCAGTATGGTTTTAGTAAGAAACAGAAAATAGAATTGTCAAAATAAAAGAAAATTAAAAGATTATATTTATCATTTGTGATTCCAAAACAATTGTTTTCTTTGATTTTTACTTAATTATATTTTCCTAGTAAGTTTATATGAAACTGAAATTGACTGGTGTGTGGAAACCATACAATTGATAATTATATGGAGGAGCAACTACCAGTTCTCTGGGTCTGCAACCTGGCATCCCCACTTTCTAGTTTCTTGTTTTTTAAAGATTTTATTTATTTATTTTTAGACAGAGAGGAAGGGAGAGAGAAAGAGAGGGAGAGAAACATCAATGTGTGTGGTTGCCTCTTGCACGCCACCAACTGGGGACCTGGCCTACAACCTGGGCATGTGCCCTGATTGGGAACTGAACCACAGTCCTTTGGTTCTCAGGTGGGTACTCAGTCCACTTAGCCACACCAGTCAGGGCATCTAGCTTCTTTATGAGACTGGGCAATAAGCTTCCCTGACAGTTCTCTATTTTGCAAAACAGGGCTGGTGATATGTTTGCTTTTGTTTTGCTTTAGTAGAGGACTGACATACAATCCCTGGCAAATAGACAGTGCTTAACTGATAATGCAATATTATTTTATTATTATGTAGTATATTTAATATGCACATCTACTAGACTAACAAATAATGCATACTCAAAACAGATTTAAAAGTCATTATAGAATTTTTTCTCCAATGTTTGGTTGCTTTGCTGTACACAGTAGCACCTTTCAGTTTTTCTCAAACTATTTACAATTAAAAGTAAAAGTTGCATTCATTTTTGTTAGTTATAGGAGGGTGAATGATAAGCAGCAAGGAGATTAGATTTTTGGAGGGAGTAACTCCAGGTTATTTGTATATGGAGCTCATTTTGGCCCTTGGCAACCTCCTATTACACATTTTTAACAAAGTGTTGTCATTCTAATGTGGAAGATAAAATGCAGAGATTAAAGTAAAATTGGAAATGATAATTGAGGGTTTAACATAACCTTTTTATGCATTATAGATTAAAGGCCATCAGAGAGTTGGAAAATCTCGATTAACTGTCATATATGCAACCATGATTAAATTCTATTATAAAATAGGAGATATGTGAAAAGAAAAGATGTTAATGAAAATAATTAAAAATTTATTTGGTAGAATGAATGATTTAATACTTCAATCTTTCTCAGCTCTACTTTTGAGAAAACACTAGAGGCAAAAGGATAAAGCCATTTAAATACAATGCATCAGTTACAGCTTGGATTGGTGGAAAAAAGAGCACTCTGCTAAGGCCACGCTTGTTATCAACCTTTATTATTTACTTTAAAATTGATGCATCTCTACATATCTTAACCTTAGGTTATTTTCTTTGCAGTTTCCTCATTCTGTCATTTTGCATTTATCTATGATTTTTTATACATTATACTTGTGAATAATTCCTAGTTTGTAATTTTCATTATTTCTAAAGAGAAAAATGGGGCCCATAGGAGCTTTTATTTATATTTTTGAAAAGTGCCAGGTCACTTTTAATAAATCAATTTATTTTTTGTAGTATTTACTGAATGAATTTTATTTTATAAGTGAAAACATTAAATAAGTGTTCCATACTTGTTGTTAAAGAAAAACAAAAGCAGAAAATAAAAATACAGATAACTGAGGAAAAATTCACCTTAGTCCTATGTCTGCTGATAACCACTGGTACTATTTGGCTATATATTGTATATTTTTCATGTGTTCACACATCTTTATCACACATATGCATGAATGCATGTACCACATCACTTTTACTTTACAAAAATTAAATTATAATACAGTTTGGTTCTCTTCTTTTTACTTAACAATATACACATACTGTTATTTTATATGCTCACATATATAGCTACTTGGCAATTATAATGATAACATAATACATAATATTCCTTGGAAAGCTGCATCATTGATTTAACCAATCCCCATATTGAACATTTGGAATGTTTATGAAAGGGAGCAATGGGTGTGTAGTGTTTTTAAAAGCATGGTTCCTGGATCTAGACTTCTTTGGTTCAAATGTCAGCTCTGTTATCAATGGATAAGTGATTTGGGGAAAGTTTCTCAATCACTATGTTCATCACTTTTCTCACAGGTGAAATAAAAATTGTAATTGCAGTTATGTCAGGGTTGTTTTAAAGATTTAATCAATTAATGATAAAAATTATAACACTTGTAAATTACAATTAATCTTAGGCTGGGAAAGCATTGTAAAATCTCACACATTCTCAGTGCTGATGCAACCA
Source organism: Phyllostomus discolor (assembly GCF_004126475.2). Classification (NCBI taxonomy): domain Eukaryota; kingdom Metazoa; phylum Chordata; class Mammalia; order Chiroptera; family Phyllostomidae; genus Phyllostomus; species Phyllostomus discolor. Next base: position 145,899,730 of record NC_040904.2, read on the forward strand.
ATATTCTATGAGTCTCATCTTTAGACATTTAAACCCAGAGATGTATTGGAGCATATAGGAAATGCAGAGTATTCCTGATCCATCTCAATTCCTTATTGCATTGGGTATTTATACTCCCCAAAATGTCCACCTCACAGAAAGGATTAATCTGCTCTGGAAAAAACATTTTCAACTTCAGCCTATTTTTTTAATACATAATGTTTGATATGTAAGTGAAAATTAAAAGACATACTAATGGGCCAAAAATTCAAGAGAATAATAGATAATGGAAGCAGATACACAGATAATACAAATGGTAGGGCTAGCAGACAAGAACTTTAACTACAGCTTTTACATTAAGGAAAACGAAGAATACAATACATTTAAAAATGGAGAGTTTCATAGACAAACCATCAGAGATTGAAATGGGTATTCTACTAACTCTACAGTTGAGAATTTATTAGATTGGACTGACAGCAGACTAGGGACACTGAAACACATGTTTAGTGAAATTGAAAGGCAGGTCAATAGAAAACACAAACTGAAACACAGAGGGGAAAAGAATAAAAGAAACAGAAAAAATGGAGATACTGGGGGTAAAATCAAATGCTGTAAACCCTGGAAAACTAGAGTTCTAGAAAGTGAAGGGAATGCATGAGAGAAACTATTTAAAGTGATAGTGGTTGAGGATTTTCCAAAACAGATAAATTCAGGTTCAAGAAGTTCAGAGATTCCTAAGTGGAAAAATGAAGCACACCTAGGCAAATAATATTTTAATTGATTATAATTACAGATAAAAAGACATTCTTAAAAGTATTCAGAGAACAGAGACATTGCCTCGAATGGAATAACAGAACTGCCCACATTTTAACAGACTATGGAACACAGATGATAGTAGAATGACATCTATAGAGCATGACTGAAAACAACAACCTGCCAACTTAGAATTCTATCTTCAGTGAAGCTATCTTTCAAAAATTCAAGGAAATAAATACATTTCTAGATTTAAAAAAGCTTAATATACTCAGTATCCGCATACAAGTAAAGTAAACAATACTAAAGGAAGTTCTTTATGTATGGCAAGGAAAATACCACAGAAAGTAAGTGTTAAACTGCAGGAAGGCATGCAGAGAGCTGGAAGTGAGTAAATATAAGAGAACATTGACTGAAGCCACAATGGTAAATGTGTATTACAGGGCTTGTAACCTATGTAGACTAAAACATAGGATGATAGTATCACAAAGGACAGGAGGAAGGAAATGGTGCTATACAATTTGAGTTTCTTGAATTATTTAGGAAGAGGTAAAAGTACTAATTTAAGATATATCATGCATATTGTAATCTTGAGGGTTACCAATGTCATACAAAAATGTATAACTAAAATATTAATAAGTATAAAAAGAATAATGAAAACCTTATTAATCCAAAATAGGGTAGGAAAGAGGGATTAAGAGGCAAAGAAATAGTGGGGAAAAAAGAAAAGAGTAAGATGGTAGACCTAAAACAAAATATATCAGTAGGTACATTATTTATATGACTGAATATACTACATTAAAAGACATATTTTTAAAACTTTTGAGTGATGGTGGGAAAATACAGACAATTGTACCTGAACAACAATAAAATAATTTTAAAAATTTAAAAAAATTTGTATCAATTGTTTCCATTGCCATTCAGTCCCCTTATAACTTCCTTACCCCACCACAATCCCCACCCTCTTGTCCATGTCCATGAGTCCTTTTTCCTTTTTGCTCAATCCCTCCATCCCCTCACCACCCCCCAGCAAACTGTCATCCTGTTCAACATCTGAGTCTGTCCCCATTTTCCTTGTTAGTTCAATTTGTTCGTTAGATTCCATATATGAGTGAAATCATACAGTATTTGCCTTCCTCTGACTTGGCTTACTTCACATAGCATAATATTTTCTAGGTCCATCCATACTGTTACAAAGGGTAAAATTTTCTTTTTTACAGCTGAGTGGTATTCCATTATACATGCCCCATAGTTGTTTTATCTACTCATCTAAAAGACATGCTATTTAACTGGATTTAAAAAATAAAGAAACAAAACCCAATTATTTGCCAGGCACTGTTCTGTATATTTATATAGCATCTTAGAAGCCATTACCTAAACCAAGATCACAAAGATTTACTCCTGTGTTTTCTTTTAAGAGTTTTTATGGTTTCACTCTTATCTTTAGATCTACTATCCACTTGGAGTTAATTTTGTGTATGGTCCAAGTCAAACTACAAACTTTCTTCTTTTGCCTGTGGTTACATCAACACCACATGTTGAAAATACAATGATTTCTCCCATTGAATTTTCTTAACACCCTTGTCAAAATCATCTATATATCTATTCTTATGCTAATACTACATTGTCTTGATTACTGTAGATTTGTAGTAAGTTCTGTAGTTGAGAAATGAGTTCCCAACTTTGTTCTTTCTCAAAATTGTTTTGGCTATTCTAAGTCCCTTTAATTTCCTGGTGAATTTTAGTATCCACTTGTCAATACTTGTAAAAAAGGCAGCTGGCATTGTGATAGGGATTTTGCTGAGCCTGTAAATCAGTTGGGAAACATTCTCATCTTGCTAATATTGTCTTCCAATCCATGAACTTCAGTAATCATTCCTGTATTTAAGTTTTAAGTTTCTTTTAAAAATATTTGTAATTATTAATGTATAAATCTTCCACATCTTTTAAAAAATTTATTCCTAAGTATTTTCAATGTCATTTTAAATGGAATTGTTTTCTGAATTTCAATTTTGGATTGTTTATTGCTAGTGTATAGAATTACAGTTGATGTTTGCATATTTATCTTGTATCCCGTGAACTTGCTAAAATTGTTCATGAGTTATAACCTTTTTTTAGTGGATTTCTTATCGTTGTGATCATGACGTCTGCATATAGAAACACTTCTTCCTTTCTAATTTGAATGCCTTTTATTTCTTTTTTGTGAGTAATTTTTCTGGTTAGGACTTCCAGCACAAAGTGGAATAGAGCTGGCAAGAGCAGACATTCTTGTCTTGTTCCTGGTTTTAAACTTTGTTCCTGGTCTTGAATTTCTGCTATTAAGTGTGATGCTAGCTCTTTTGTTTGTTTGTTTTATAAATGCTCTTTATCAGGATGAGAAAGTTCCCTTCTTTTCCTAGTTTTTTTGGTGTTTTTTAATCATGAAAGAGTGTTGAATTTTATCAAATTAGTTGTGATTTTTGCCCTAAATTCTATTAATATAATGTATTACATTGATGAGTTTTCAGATTTAATTTAGTCTTGTATGGCTAGGATAAATTCACTTGGTCATAGATGCACAATACTTTTTAAGATTTTGCTCAATTCAGTTTGCTAGTATTTTGTTGAAGATGCTTTCTGGTGGGGTCTATATTCACAAGGAATATTGTCCTGTAGTTGTTTTTGTGATTTTTTTTCTGGTTTTGGTATCAGGGTAATAGTGGTCTCATGGAATTAATTGTAAAGTGTTCCCCCCTCTTCTATTTTTGCAATAGTTTGTGAAGGATTGACATTAACTCTTTACATTTTTGGTAGAATTTACTCCTATACATGTCTAGGTTGGGTTTTGGGGGGAAAGTTTTAAAAATTACTGGTAGAAAATATTTTTACTTTGTATAGGGCTATTGAAATGTTCTATTTGGGCCACTGATAACATACAGGGAAAAAATCATTAAAGGGTAGATATTCTAAATACTTATGATCAGACTCAAAAATAACAATACAGACCTCCTTCTATCAGTTTCCCTTAGAATTTTCCATGAGTGGGCTCCATGGATTTGTGAGACACTATGAGGCAACTGTAAAAGATACTGTCCAACCTCAACAAATAAGAATTTCTAAGAAATGAAATAGGAATTTAAGTATGTGTAGCAGTCATGGCTTGGCTTAGGAAACATGCAGCAGGTTGTGGGTCCCTTGGTGGTGAAGTTAGGGAAGCACATAATTGAGAGATTGACAAATTTTGTTAAATGGGTTTTCAAATATTCTATTTTGAAGAATTCATGCAGATGAAGATACATTTATTTCAACTGTTTTTTTAAAGATTTATTTATTTATTTTTAGAGAGGGAAGAGAGGGAGAAAGAGAGAGAGAGAAACATGAATATGTGGTTGCTGGGGGCTGTGGCCTGCAACCCTGGCATGTGCCCTGGCTGGGAATCGAAACTGTGATACTATTTCAACTGTTTTTGGTCTATGAATAATACACAGAAAACTCCAGGCACCATACCATTGGCAAACTCATAGATAAAAAATAGATTTGAGCGGGGAAGGACTGAATAAAACAGCAGTTGTTACAGGTCAGTGTTTAAGGAACTGTAATTTACTCACCCGGAGAACATTCATGTCTTCCCTGCAGATACCTAGTGGCCCTATTACCGAAATTCTATCTGGCAGCACTTTAGTCCAGAGGAATGCATTCCAGTTAAGGATAAATATTTATGCCCAAATGCATTAAGGGAAAGCCTGAAAAGACAGAGGCTACTGGCAAAGGATCAGAAATCTGAATGGTTTCTAGGAACTGGTATTTTCTAGTTAGTGCACACTGTGAAATGTGTTAGATATGTGTGGAGCCGAGGGTACAATTTGACATGTGACACCTCATGATACTTATATGATAAAATGACCAGAGTTGTCCTCAAAATGGATGCCAGTTTACTGTGAATGAAATGAAGTGAATTAAATTCAGTTTTAGAGGGTGGTGTGTGGGGCCTGACTGAGTGAACACAGCCAGGGCCGGCACATACCCCTGAGTATTGCATGAAGTCTAGGCCACTTCCACCACTGAGAACACATAGGAAAAAATACAACAAAAACATAAATATGAGGACAATAATGCTCAGATGCTGGTCTGTAGTCTCATCAAATGACCTAAAAGAAGCTAGTCATAACAAAGAGTTTAAGTCATATATTAAAGGTCGTTCTTTAAAGAGACTTTTGAGAGTTCTGGAATCTGGGTACCCTTCTCTTTCCCTTTTTCATACTGTTCTTGCAAATTCCCCAAAAAAGGGGGATTATGGGATTTTCCTCAAAGTAGTGCCCCCACCCCACTCACACACACTTTAAGATACCATAGTAATACACCATGGTTAGAAGAATAAGGCTGTCCCTAGTAAGAAAATTTATTGTAAAAACGTGTTGCCTAGTTAGAAACACTGTTGCATGACTCCAGGTGCCTGCAATTCACATTCAAGTCCATGGGTATGACTTCTCCAGATTGGCAATGGCCAGTCTGAGTAACGGTATGTGGCACTTCTAGATTATGAAACTCACCAGCCCATAAATTTTACCAACTCAGTAGAGGTCATAATTTTTCTTTCTTTACATTGCTGGAGGGGAATATGACAATAACACTCTTCACTAAGTAGAAATTGGGACACCTCAGCTTCATGCTGTTAAACTTCTCCAAAGTTTATTACATAAACTACCCTGATGTTGGATACAGGGAATTTTTTATTTAAAAGATATCAGAGTGCTCCCTTTGGCTCTGTTTTTTATGTCTTTGAACTCCATTTTTGTACTACTTCTTGAAAGTAGTTTCCCATTTGGCTTTGGGTAAAATTAATTTCTACTTGAGTAGATATCATTTACATTTTAAAAGTGCGTTTGTAGAAATAAAGCCATAGATGTTTACAAAAACATTTTAGACTTGATACTTTGATTTAATTCTGAAAATATGAAGTTCTACATAATGTCTATTATTGTTGCCATCGTGACTCTTTTTGAAAGCAAACACAATCTGAGTTTATACTTCAGTGTATCTGTGTGTCCACCCATCTCTGTAAGAGGAGACCTAATCTGTGGAAGTGCCTACCACCTCAGTAAGGTGGGCTCATTAACACCCCAGTCTGTGGATTTGCTACCTTGCATAACCCAGTAATAAATGGGAATGAAACTTACTCTGTTTTGGTTTATTTATTTATTTGTTTATATTTTTAAATAATCCAAGTGAGAGTTTATTTTATTATTTATTTATTTATTTTTAGAGAGGGAAGGGAGGGAAATAGAGATAGAGATAGAGATAGAGATAGATAGAGATAGAGATAGAGAGAGAAACATCAATGTGCGGTTGCTGGGGGTTATAGCCTGCACCCCAGGCATGTACCCTGGCTGGGAATCGAACCTGCGACACTTTGGTTTGCAGCCCGTGCTCAATCCATTGAGCTACACCAGCCAGGGCTTGTTTTGGTTTATTTTTATTGTAATTTGTGTTTAAAGGTAGACACAAAACACCTACCTTGTTAAATTTGTTTTTGTCTCATTTGCTTTTCATAGTAGGTGCAAAGTTTTCAAATTGAGATTATACTTGAAAATTGTTACATGTTTTAAAACTACTTTTTGCAGTTATTATGGCCTAGGCATGTCACTTGTGAAAGTATGAGCATGCATTTGACTGAGATGTTAAATGCATCTTTTCTTTTAGATTTTAATGAAGTCTTTAGTGTACTTATGATGAGCAAATGGGGCTCTGAATGCCGCAGATATCAATGTGCATTTCACAATTTCACATCATTACATATTGGATCCTGTTTTAGAAAACAATTATAATTCCAATTTTATGACTAGAAAGGGCACTTTCCAATGCTGTGGTACAGTAGGTAAATTATTTGGGTTAAAATCACAAAGCCTGTTAAACCTGTATTCACACCCTGCTTAGGAAATACCTGGGTTCCTGGCTGTGTGATCTTGGTTAAAGCAATTTTTTGGCTCATGTTGAAGTAATTATCATAACTAATAAGTATAAAATATTCTTATAGCAAATCCTAATATGGCTTTGATTTTTCCTTGATAAATTTGTTAGTTTTCTGGGGTTCCCCTAACAAAATACAGCAGACTGGGTGGCTTAAATGACAGGAATTTATTTTTTCACAGTTTTGAAAGCCAGAAGTCTGACATGAAAGTGTCAGCAGGTCTGGTTTCTCCTGAGGCCCCTCTCCTTGGCTTGTAGATGTCTACTTTCTTCCTGTGTTTTTTCTTGTGTGTGGGCACATCCCTGGTATCTTTCATTTCTTTTTTTTTTTTTTTTCAGATTTTATTTATTTATTTTTAGAGAAAGAGGAAGGGAGGGAGGAATAGAAGGAGAGTAACGTTGATCAATTGCCTCTCCTATGTGCCCTGGCCGCACCTGCGCCCCCCACACTCTGCAACTGAACCTGCAACCCAGGCATGTGCCCCAACCAGGAATTGAACCTGTGACCTTTCGGTTTGCATGACAGTGCCCAACCAACTGAGCCACACTGGTCAGGACCCTGGTATCTTTCTGTGTGTTCAGATCTCCTCCTCTTATAAGGACACCAATCATATTAGACTAGAGTCCACTCTAACACTTTTATTTTGACTTAATTACCTCTTTAAAGACTCTATTGTCAAATACAGTCACATTCTGAGGTACTTGGGGTTAGGGCTTCAACTGTGAAATTTGGGGGAAGGGGGAACAATTTAGCCCATAATAGTAACTAAGAATTTTTTTTATCACTTTTCATTCATTTATATATTTTTCATTAAACATTCACTTATAAAGATACTTACTGCTCTGGGGCAGACACCTATGTGAGCAAGGTGCCAGGGATTCAAAAATGGTTCTGACCCTGTGCCTGCCCTCAATGAACTCACAGTAAAGTTTCAGTGGTTTGCAAACTTGGCTACACAGACTCCTGAGTGGGTGGGGATCTCCCTGAATTGGCTTTGAGTATGTTACAAGAAAATTCCCTGTGAGATATGAGAGTTCAGTTACCACCAATTAAATTGGAAATAATTACTACATATATGTATATATATAGTAATCATAAAGAAATTTATACAGAGAGAGAGACTGCTTTGTAGGTGGTTGAGCCCTTTTGTGATTATTATGCCCCCTAGTCCTACACAGTCTAATGAGGAAAGAAATTGAACTAAGAAAATCTCAAGTTCTTTGCCTAAGATTACCCATCTGGTTTGAGTCAGGGGTTGGACTGAGCCTTCCTACTGCATTTCCCTAACACAAATACCACTTTAATTGTTTCGTGAGATAATCGTAAACCATTGGGTCCATTAGGGCTCTATCTTCGGGTTCTGCATGCATCTGCCAGTGATACCCTTATCCTAAAGCCATCATTTCTTAAATTCTACTAGAGCTTAAGGAAGTGTTATTGGAAGAAACACAAAAATGAAACCAAGACCCACATTGTTTTGCAACTTAGAGTTCACATATTTCTTAAGTGTGTTGCCCAGCTCTCCAGGTGCTCCCTCAGCCCTTACCAGAGTCACATTTTCACCCTACACCTGCAAGCCCTTTAAAAACAGAAATTTTTGCCCTTTGGGTTGTATCTCTTGGGTCTGATTAGATAAGACCAAAATAAGTTTTGCTCAGTGTTGACTCTAAGCCTTGATTAAAGTCTTGGGCACTAAAATGAAATCTGTAGACGAAGATAACTTTGCTGTTAATAAAATGCCTCTTAGATGTCTGTTGCCTTTGAAGTTTATTAGAACCTTTTTCAGGTAAAACTCCTCAGAAGGTATTTGGGCCACAAAAAAAATCAAAGTAACTTTGTGGGCTAAAAAGCCTTGTTATGATTTCCTCATTTCACAAGACCTTCCAGTGCTTGAAAAAAAAAACATTGATTTTTTTAAGTAAATTTCATGGGAAATGTCATAACAATGAATATAACCTCCTTTTGGATTTCAAAGCACCAGGCCTTCTTAGTAGGAAATAACCAAAGTTACAGCCATGTAAAAATAAGAGGATGCAGGTTGTTACTTTATTTTTGCTATTACCTAAAAATCTGTGATTGCTTCCTTTCTCCCTTTTGAAGCATGTCTAAAAGTGTAATCTTTAGTGATTTAATGAATGATTTCTAAATATAGGTATGCTTTCATTCTTATTAAAGGTGGTCAACAAAGTTGTGTGGAAAAGTCTTTTCCCACTTTCAACTAAAGTTAGAAATTAGATTCCATAAGTTCAGAAAATTAGAGCTACATTTTTTGGTTTATGAGGCAATACTATTTATTTTATTACTGTTCCATTTCATAGTTTGAGTTTTGGTGGATGATGGTTTTATTTAGGTAATAAATTACTAAGCTAAAAGATTGGTAAACTTTATGTATCCATTTATTATTGAATGCTGAGAAAATGTAAATAAATCTTCCACTGACTTGTTTTGACTTCAAGTGTAAATTGTGTAAATGAGGTCTGTGGGAATCTATTTATGACACAGGTTGGCCAAGGTCAAGTCAGATGTGACTTGAACCAGTGACTTGTCTGAGTGAATTATGACCTAAATGATTTGACTTCAATAAAGCTTCTCTGTCATTTAAGCTGATCTCTCTTCGTAAGAGAGAAAGTTTCCAAAGGAGTGGGTAAACCAAAGGTTTATGAGGTTTGAAGTTTCCAATTAAAAATATCTTTAACCCTGACTGGTGTGGCCCAGATGGTTTGGTGTCATGTCGCAAGGCAAAAGGTCACCGGTTCAGTTCCTGGTCAGGGCATATGCCTGGACTGTAGTTTTGGTCCCTGCTCAGGGGGGGTACATATGAGAGGCAACTGATAGATGTTTCTCTCTCACATCAATTTTTCTCTCCCTCTCTTTCTCCCTCCCTTCCCCTTCTCTAAAAATAAATAAATAAAATCTTTAAAAAATGTCATTAAGTGGTAATATAATTGTAGTGTGGATTTTCAGCAAAGAATTCAAATTCAAGCTCCCCAAACAGATTCTGTCAGTTAAGATTGCCATTGTCAGTAGTCAGCTGGCAAGAAGTCTCATTCAGAGTTCAGCATCTCCAATTCCTTTTCTCCAAGGAATGACACAGTGTATTTTTTATCTTTTTCTATTACTTTTGATGATTGGTGCTTGTTGAGTAAATATATTCGAGTGTGAAAAATAAGAAACATAAATACTGGAAGTCCTAGCCATAGCATGCAGACAAGGAGAAGAAATAAAAGGCACCCAAACTGGAAAAGAAGAAGTATAACTGTCATCATTTGCAGATGACATGATACTGTATATAGAGAACCAAAAACTACTAGAAGATAAGTGAATTTAGTAAAGTAGCAGGACACAGAATAAATATCCAGAAATTAGTTGCATTTTTATATTCAATAATGAACTATCAGGAAGATAAACTAAGAAAACAATCCTATTTACAATTGCATCAAAAAATAAAATACACAGGAATGAATTTAACCAAGAATGTAGAAGACCTGTACTTGGAATGTTATTGGACACTGAAGAAAGAAATTGAAGAAGATACAAATAGGTATCTTCAAAAGTGTATACTGTGTTCATAGATAGGAAGAATGGACATAATTAAAATGTCCATACAACCCAAAACAATCTATAGATTCAGTGCAATTCTTATCAAGATGCCAATGGCATGTTTCACAGAATGAGAACAAATATTCCAAAATTTTATATGGAACCACAAAAGACTCTGACTAGCCACTTCAACTGTGAGAAAGAAGAATGGAGTTGGAGGTATCACAATACCTGATATCAAACTGTACTACAAGGCCATAGTAATCAAAATAACATCGTATTGGCATAAAAACAGATACATACATCAATGAAACAGAAAAGAGCTCCCAGAAATAAACCCATACCTTTACAGGCAATATTTGCCAAAGGAGGCAATAAATACAATGGAATAAAGACAGGCTCTTCAATAAATGGTGCTGGGAAAACTGGACAGATATGTACAACAAAATGAAACTAGATCACCTTCTTATTCCTCACACAATAAATTCAAACTGTATTAAAGACTTAAGTGCAAGACTCAAAGCCATAAAAGTCCTAGAAGAAAACACACGCATAAACCTTAGCAATATTTTTTTCTAATATGGCTCATTGAGCAAGGGAAACAAAAGGAAAAATAAACAAATGGAACTACATCAAATTCGAGTGTTTGCAGAGCAAAGGAAACCATCAACAAAATGAAAAGACAATCCACTGAATGGGAGAACATATTCACCAATGATACATCTGATAAAGGGTTAATTTCCAAAATGTATAAAGAATTTACACAACTCAGCATCAAGAAAACAAACCAATTAAAAAGTGGATGTAAGACCTAAACAAACACTTCTGTGAAGAGGACATACAGATGGCCGATAGACATGAAAAGATGCTCAACAACACTTATAATCAGAGGAATGCAGATTCAAACTACATTGAGATATCATGTCACACCTGTCAGAATTGGTTTTAATCAATAAATCAACAAGCAATAGCCCTGACTGGTGTAGCTGAGTGGATTGAGCACTGTACTGTGAACCAAAGGGTTGCAGTTTGATTCCTAGTCGAGGTACATGCCTGGATTGTGGGTCAGGTCCTCAGTAGGAGCCTATGAGAGGCAACCACACATTGATGATTCTCTCCCTCTTTTTCTCCTTCCCTTCCCCTCTCTCTAAAAATAAATAAGTAAAATCTTAAAAAAACAAGTGCTGGTGAGAATGTGGAGAAAAGGGAACCCTTGTGCACTGTTGGTGAGCATGCAGACTGGTGCAGCCAGTGTGGAATGCTGCCTCGAGGGTCCTTAAAGAATTAAAAATGGAGCTGCCTTATGACCCATTGATTTCACTTCTGGGACTGTATCTGAAGAGCATCAAAACATTACTGTATTTTGCTGTGTATAATGCACACTTTTTGCCCAAATTTTTGAGGGAAAAATAAGGATGCACATAGTGATTACATACCATGGGTATAATAATGGGTATAGTAATCCTGTGTATAATGAGCACAAAAATGTGGGTGTTCATTATACACAGCAAAATATGGTGTTTTGAAAGAATATATGCATCCCTATGTTCACTGCAGCATTATTTACAATAGCCAAGATTTGGAAGCAGCCCAAGTGCCCATTAATAGATGAGTAGATAGCAAAGTTGTGGTATATTTGCACAACAGAATCCTACTCAGCTGCAAAAAAAATGTAGAAACTCCTACACTTTGCCACAGCATGGATGGACCTGAAGATATTATGCTGAATGACAAATGACAAATACCACACAGTTTCACTTATATTTGGAAATTAGTGAATAAAAAAACGAACAAAATATAAACAGAGTCATAGATACACAGAACAGAGTGACAGCTGTCAAAGGGAAGGAAGGGGTTTAGTGGGCTGGGTGAAAAAGGTGAAGGGATTAAAAAAAAAAAAAACCATCTGATAGACACAGACAACAATACAGTGATCACCAGAGGGAAAGGGGTGGGGGACGTAGAAGGGATAAAGGGGGAATAAGTGGTGATGGGAGGAGACTTGACTTTGGGTGGTGAACACATGATGTAATATATAGATGATACATTATAGAACTGTACACCTGAAACCTATAAATTTTATTAACCAATGAATTCAATAAAAATTAGTAAAATAAGAAACACTAATATTTTTTAGATTTTATTTATTTATTTTTAGAGAGGGAAGGGAGGGAGAAAGAGAGAGAGAGAGAAACATCAATGTGTAATTGCTGGGGGTCATGCAACCCAGGCATGTACCCTGACTGGGAATCGAACCTGAGACACTTTGGTTCACAGCCCACGCTCAATCCACTGAGCTATGCCAGCCAGGGCTAGAAACATTAATATTTCTAAATATAGTCTGTATGTTTGAGTACCTGTGCCCAAAGAAGTACTATATGGATCAAATAACTTCTTGACATTGGATATGTTAGTTAAGATCAGATCTGACTATAAGAAGCAGAAACTGAAAGACAAACTAAATTGTATGTGATCTTATTAACCAAGTCACCCCAATCAATTTAGTAAATAAAAAAGTTACGCTAAAGAAGACAGTCACAACAGACCACTTATTCTATGCTTCCACTTATATCAAATGTCCAGAATAGGCAAATCCATAGAGACAGAAAGTAGATTATTGGTTGTGTAGGACTGGGAGGAGGGGCAGGAGGAATGAGAAATGACTGCTAATGGATATGAAGTTTCTTTTTGGGGTGATAAACATGATCTAAAATTTATTGTCATGATGGTTGCATAACTTTGTAGATATATTAAAAATCAGTAAATTGTATCCTTGAAATGGGTGAGTTGTATTATAAAAAGTAAATAAATAACTGAAGTCTTTATTTTTCTAATTTCTTAAGGAGGCTTGATATGTTCACAGCAGTGCTAGTTAAAACAGCCAAGATCTGGAATCAGCCCAAGTGCCCAACAGTAGATGAGTGAAAAAAAAAGATGTGATGCATTCACACGATACTACATGGGTGTTAAAAAGAAGGAATTCTTACCCTTTGCAACAGCATGGATGGACCTGGAGAGCATTATGCTAAGTGAAATAAGCCAGTCAGAGAAAGACAAATACCATATGATTTCATTCATTTTTGGAATCTAATGAACAACATAAACTGATGAGTAAAATAAAACCAGAATGGATATGTGGAACAGACTGATAGATCTCAGAGGGGAGAGGGGTGGGAGGACTTGAAAAGCTTAGCCAAAGAACATATATGCATATATGCAAAGCCCATGGACACAGACAACCATATTGTGAAGGCTGGTGGCGGGGGGCTGGATGGAGGAGGGCAAAGAAGGGGGCAATGGGGGACATTAGTAGTAGTGTCAACAATAAAAAAAAATTAAAAAGAAATCTTGAGGCAGATAGTTGCTGGTTCATCAGCTCAAGGATGCCAAAGCTAGGTTTCTATAATATTTTAAGACTTTCTCTCATAACCACAAAATGACTGCTAGAGCTCCAGCCATGATGTGCACAGTTCAGGGAGGAGGGAGGTCAAGGGCTAAAAACCAAGTGAAGAAGGGGCTGTGTAGCCCAAAATTCAAGCCTGTTACCCAGTAATTCTCACTTCTCATTACCACAGTCTTCTAGGTAAGTAGGAAAATGCAGTGTTTTGTGTCAGCTGGGCACATTTCTACTCATGATGAAAGCAAAATTTGGTCATTAAGGAAGAAGGAAGAATGCAGCCATCAGGTTCTGCACAGGGAGGAACCAGAGCAGCACCTAGGATTTTCTCTAGATCATAGTGGATTCTCAATAAACATTTCTTGATTGACTTGATATCATTGCTATCTCACAGAGCTTTCATTTTAGCTAAGCCACCCTGTCTGTCTTTTAAACACATTAACCACTTCACTGGGAAAACGGCAACATGATGGACTTATTTGGTTATGATAATGATATTGACAAAATCTAAATGGGCTTTTGGAGCCCATAATATACAGTGAAAATGACAGGCTGTAGAGTTACATAGAGAGTTAGAGTAATCTGAGTGAAGGACTTATGGCTGTAATTTTTTTTGAGTTTTTATTACATGCAAGACACTCAGTTAAGTGCTTTAGTTTATCATTTTGTCTCTTATAAACCTTCAAGGTAGGTATCATTTAAAGATGGGGACACTGAGATTCAAAGAAGTTAAATGACTTTCTTAAGATCACATCTAGACAATAATCAAGGTTTGAATTTAAAACCCAATGAGTTCTGAGCAGGGTTGGCAAACTTTTTCTGTAAAGGGTCCGATGGTAAGTATTCCCTTTTGTGGGAGCCATGACTCTCACACGAGATAAAGTTTTTTTCTTTTCATAGTTTTCAGCCATTTAAAGTATGTAAACCTTTTGTAGCTTGTGGACTGTACAAAAAATGGACTGAGAGTCAGAGTGGGCCCATGGGTCATAGAGTTTGCTGACCAGTGCTCTACATCCTGTACACTTGACCTTGGTGCTCTGTCTGCTCTATATCCTATAGCTACTTTGTGCCCTGGGTAGCCACTATAGATATATCAAGCTGGCATTTCCTAGATGTCTGCACTCTCTATGACATCTCTGCCTTCAAAAACTGCGAGGGAGAAATATACAACCTTCTTCCTCAGTGACTTGAAATCATACCATTAAAAATCTCTTTTCAAACACTGAAGCCCAAGTTTGTTTTTTTTTTTAACAGTGCTGCATCATAGGTACTTATTTTTATTTATGCTGCTTGATGACAATATTTTCTCCTTTTTCAGATGTAAGTGGTCCCATTTCTTTGGGATTTCACATTGTCCTCACATGTAAGTAATACTTACCTCAAACCCTTAGTATGAGAGAAAATGATAAACTGTATCTAAAGGACTTAGCCCTGTGATCTAACCCTCCCTAACCTCATTATTATGGAACTGTACTCTGCTTCCCTTCAACTGCTTGGGCAATGTCTAACTCATTCATTCTTCTCCTGTCCTTTCCCTTTGTAAGACCCTCTCACGTTAGGGTCATTTTCTGTCATCAGTGGGTAAATAGAACACATGAGCTCACAAGTCAGGGTTGGGTAGAAAACCTTGCCAACAGAAATTATCCTCATTTTTTCCTAATGTCTAAACCAGGAACTTTAATGTGGGAAGAAATTGACCTTAATTTGTCGGGACCTTATCTTTGAGCGATCACGCCGGTACTGACTTTAGTATTCTCTTGAGTGATTGTGAGTTTACTCTTCTTTGTATTACTTGTCCCTGACATATTTTTAAAAATTGAATTTGAGACCAGCTTTTGGGAGAAAAGTATTGCTATTCTTAGTTTTTCTTTGTTTTTAATTTGTCCCACTGCCTCCAATTCAGCTGTTAAATGTTAGAGTGCATGAGAAAAACTGAGAGATTTTGTCAGTTTGTAAAATTAATCCCTAATCCAATTTGCACATTGATGATTATTACTGCAATATTTAGGCCAGAGGTTTGTGCATGATGAAGAGGGATAATATTCTTGGGTGAGGGAGTTGGAACACAGGACTGATTCTAGCATCTTGCAATTTCCCTGAACTTGGGTGAGCTCACAACTCATGGTAGTCATGGAACTTTCTTCATACTCATCACACAGCATGGCATCAGTGAAAAGGGTGTTGAAACTTGAAAGGCGCTCCTTGGTGGAATCAATAAAAACAGGAAAATTGGCAGAAACATTTTCATTTTTCAAATGTTAGTTTTTCCAAATACTTAAAATGCGAAAGAAAATTCACACAGCAGTTGCCATGTTCAACTATTGTAGAAAGCACAGACTTTTCTATTGTCTATTTATATACTGTGTATTTACTTATAGCACCAGTACCATATGATTTATGAAGTGATACAAAATGAAAATAGCTCAGAATTATACAAACATTAAGTGATTTTTTTTCTTTTGTACCTATTTGGGTGACCAGCTCACACATTTCGTGACTCGAGACACACTATTGCCAGTCAGATTTCTTTTTTAAAACATGATGGCATCTATCTACATGGCAGGGGCACCAGATGGGACTGGGGAATTTAGTCAGTTTGATTTATTGTAGCTTATCTTCCACACGCCACAAATGCCAGAGATGAGTCCTGCATGCCTGACATTTGCCAAGGTGTAAAGGCTGCATAAAATGAGAACCACTGAACCCCCATGAGCGCATCAGGGTGGGGGCCTGGAAACAGACAACTGCGAAGACAGGTGTGATGATCCCTGGAAAGGCGATCAACCAAGGCCTCCCTGTCTCAGCTGCTCCTTCTGGACAGCCAGTTTTGTCCAAAGAATGTGGCTAGGATGAGATGCCTGTCTTTCAGATATTCCCATCTAACTTGCCCACAATTGATTCTCCTGATACAACAAATGTCATAGTTGTATGTTGTGCTAAAGTACTTACATGTCAGGGAGAGGAGGGACCCCAAGGAGTCACCTGCCCCAGCACACTCCAGCCAGTCCTATCAGGAAACTACTCAATGAAATTAAAGTAAGTTTTTTTATAAAGAGTCCTGATAGTAAAATGTTTTTATTATAATATATACCATAGTAAAAGTGCATAAAAATACATGCATACTTTAAGGAAAATGATAAATATATTTGTTACATCATTGAGACTAAGAAATGGAATGTTATACATTAGGAGCCCTTCATGTCTGCCTCTCCCATCATCTACCCCTCTTTCTTTCTCCCGATATCTATTATTCAGATAAGTTCCTTTAAATGCATCCCTAAACAGTATATGGTTTGGTGTTGACCTTTTGTGAACTTTAAATGTCTGAGATAAGTGGAACCTAATTAACAAAACAAACAAGCGAGCAAAATAGAGCCAGAGACATGGAAATAAAGAACAAAATGACAGTGACCAGAGGGGAGTGGGGTGGGGGATAAAGGGGGAAAGAAGGGGAAGGACCAAGGAACATGTATGAAGGGCCCATGGACAAAGACAAAGGGGGCGTGGATTGATTGTGGGAGGTGGGGGGTGGGTAGGGCAGGGGAATGTAATGGGGAGAAGTGGGGACATCTATAATTGAACAACAATAAAAAACTTAAAAAGGAAATGTATGAAATCATACAATAGTTATTTTTCATTGATTTTACCTCATCACAATAATTTGAAGTTCATTTGTTTATTGTTGCTTTTTTAACCTACTCTTTCCTTGTCCTGAGCCCCCTCCTTGGCCCCACCTCAGTCTTTTGGGATATATATATGTATATATACACACATTTTTTAAACTTATTTGTCTCACTATATATTTTGCTTGTAATTTTTGAGTTATATGGTCTTATGACTTTTTTTAGTTAGCATGTTATCACATGCCTAATTTACTCGAGGCCTCTAAAGTATTAGAGCCTATCTTTTTTCTGCAACAAATCAAAAACCTTAGCATCTCTTAACCTGATCACTCTGCTAACAACTTACATATTGTTCTTATTCTTATTCAGTAGTTTAATCCCAGCTATGTATCCCTAACCCTATACAAACATACACTTTTTATTGCTAATGTGTACAATCAATGTTTGTTTAGAGTTGCTCACATATTTACCAGTAATTACCATTCTTTTTACATCTCAAATCTCATATCTGACATAATTTTCCTTTAGCCTAAAGTATATAAATGAAAATTTCTTTTTGAGAATCTTTTGGTAATATACTTTCTCAATTATTTTTTGTTTGAAAATGACTTAAAATCTAATACTGAAAGTAGAACTATGTTGACAATTATTTGCTTTCAGTAACCAGGGGATCCATTCTTTTCTGGCTTGTATTGTTGTTCAAAGGCCAGCGATATTTAAACAACCATTCTGTTAAAGATTGTGTTTTTCTTTCTGTTTGATATTAAGATCTACCCATTCATTTTGGTAATGGATATTTACTATGATGTGTTTATGTGTTTTTATTTTTATTTTTTATGCTTAGGACCCACTGAGCTCCCTAGATCTGAGAATTGAGGCTTTAATCATTGTCACAGAAATACCTTCAGCATTATCGTTTTGAATATCATTTGCTCCCCTTTCTCTTTATTGGCTACTGTTTTAACCTTTGGTTATACATGCATTAGGCTTTCTCTCATTACCTCCATGTCTCATGTTCTCTTCTGTCATTTCTGTAAGTTCTACTCATTTTTTTCCCAAATCTGCTTGGTTCCTGGTCATATTATTAAATATTATTTATTTAGGGGGTTTAATTTCTTTCAATGTGTTAAATATGTATTTGATAATTCCAGAATATATTGTTTTATTATCTATCTATCCATCTATCATCTATCTAATCTTTTCTCTTTCCTTCTTCCCTCATCTGTCTTTCTATATATTGTTCTGCTGTTTCTTAGTGATTGTGGCTCAGTGTTTGTGCAGGTTGTGAATTTTGACTGTGAGATATTCATTTCTCTTGGAATGTTTAAGTGTGGAAATTCTTTAATGTCTGGTTTGAGGTTGAGCTCTTCTTGAGAGGCTTTATATTCATTGCTGCCAGTCAGCTGGCAGGGCACCAGCCTAGGAGACCTTTAAATTCTCCATCTGAGCACTTGGGGACTGAAGAGATAGTGTGAATGCCAACTGCAGGCCTTGGGAGAGCTAATCAGTGGTTAAGATTCTCAGGGGAAATTTTTTATTTTTCTCTTCACTCACATCCAAGGTCTAGAGAGCTGTGTTTGTCCGATCTGTCTTTTCAAGTGCAAGGGTTTCTTTCTTTTATATTAATCTTCTGTGAAAGGTTTTCCTGTTAGTCTCCCTGTGTGGTTGAGCTTTACTAGTCTTGTCACTCTGTCCAGTTAGTTATCAAGCTCAAAATCTTTTGGCTTTAGACAGAATCTGTCCAGGTGAAAGTCATTTTTTATATTTCCTCACCCTCCAGAGTTTCTCCTTCCTTTTTTAAATTATGTGTTCAAACACACATGTGTGTGTGTACATGTACTACACACACATTCAGAAGGGCATTATTCATTAAAAGTAAATGTATTGATATTGATATATAAGATATTGGTACCATATATTGGTATCTGAATATCAATAGTGCTTCATTCACTTCATTCACTAAATAGTGCTTTATATGGTTAAAAGAATAAAATGTATGTTATAATAAACCCTCAGCTTTGTAAAACATGACCTTTAAAATCTTGCAGTAAAATTTAGGGGTAGAATCAGTCTTCTATTCATTTGTAGCTCTTAACACTCAAGATATCTATTTCTATCAGTATGATAGATTACACACTGTATAATACTTCTCACTGAAGAATTATATCTATTTATATTTACATATATATATACATATATTTATATTTACTGTATGTGTAGATCTGGAAAAGCCCAAGTATCCATCAGTAGATGAGTGGATAAAAAAAAGCTGTGGTATATTTATATAATGGAATACTATGTGGTCATACAAAAGGAGGGAAATCTTACCTTTGCTACAGCATGGATGGACCTGGAGATTATGCTAAATGAAGTAAGCCAGTCAGAGAAAGACAAATACCACCTGATTTCATTTATGTGTGCAATCTAATGAACAAAATAAAGTGATGAACAAAATAGAAATAGAGACATGGATATTTGGAACAGATTGACAGCTATCAGAGGGGTGAAGGGGAACTGGATATAAGAAGGTAAAGGGAATAACCAAAGAACATATATGCATAACTCATAATATAGATAACAGTGTGCTGATAGCCAGAGGGAAGGGAGGGTGTGAGTTGGGCGCAGTTGAGCAAAGGGCAAAATAGGGACATCTGTAACAGTGTGCACAGTAAAGATAAAGTTAAAAAAGACATTGATATGTTATCTAGATTAATCATAACTACAAACTCTTGATTAGAATAATATGATCATGTCATATTTTCTTCTGAAGACTGTATATTTCATATGTATATGTAAAAATATGCTTGGCCATGAAACCTTTCCAAGATGTTTAAAACTTGTGTTAAAAATCAAGGAATTGTGAGAATTACACAGTTTTATTTGTCTGCCTTTATGAATATTATATTTATGATACCTACTAAAAGGTATTATTTTTATGCTTAAATTCATTAATAAAAATAGCTAACCTTTGTTGAACATTTGTTCTAGGAAACTGTTTTAAGCTCTTAAAATGTTTTTACTTAGTTCTTTTTAATTCAAATTATAACCATGTATATGTCTTATTTTTAAAGATTTAATTTTTACTTATTTTCATTTTTAGAGAGAGAGTAAGGAAAAGAGAAAGAGTAGGAGAAGATCATCAATGTGCAAGATTGAGAGGTTGCCTCCCTCATGTGTCCAACTGGGGACCTGGCCTGCAACCCAGACATGTGCCCTGATTGGGAATTGAACCAGCAACCTTTTGGTTTATGGGATCACACCACTGAGCCACCCATATATATGGACCATATATATGTATTTTAAGTCATTATCCCTTTTTTATGTCATAGGTATGGACTGTAAGACTCATCCCCCAAATTTGGGAGGAAAAAGGGGGTGCATCTTATAGTCTGAATGTAGCTCACCTGGCTCGCTTTGTGAGGGAGGGGGTGGCGGTGGGGCAGGATCACAGGAGGCAGGAGCAGGGTTGCCGCTGCAGGAAGCCAGTGGCAGCAGGAGTAGGGTGATGCTGCGGGCCCTGGGCTGTGAGGAGGAGTGTCCTGGAGGTACGAAGCAAGGGAGGCAGGAGCAGAATCCCCACTTCAGCGCACTATAGTGTTAGGGAGGAGGGTATAGGCAGTGCCGACACGTTAGGAGAAGAAAGCCGTGTGGCACCCCATCACACTTCCATCACGTGACTGGTGTGTCCCCCATTAACATTAATGTAGGCAAATTCCACTGCAGGGTCACCTGTCAATGTGGCCCTGCAGCTGTTGCAAAACTACAACTCCCATCATGCTTGGGCAGGTTGGGATAATGGGAGCTGTAATTTGGCAACAGCTGCAGAGCCACACAGCCTGTGCAAAACTGCTGCCTCCATACAACAGTGTTACACTTGTGGCCATCCAGTAGCAGATCCCCCCATAACAGTGCCAGCAGCAGATCTCCCTATAACAGTGTGTCATTCACTGATGTTCTCAGCTACAGTGCCCCCATAACTGTGAAAGACACAGTGCTGATAGTTCTGTCATTACTGTATTTGGTTGTAGAAAGATATGACAGTGTACCATGGTCTCCTGCTGAATCTACTGTAATTGTGGAAAGATGTCAAAGCAGAAAAAGATTTCCTATAAAATCCCTTTTAAACTGGAGGATGGTAGTCAAAGAACATGGGAACAGAGCAGTGGAGAGACACTTGGGGCCACCTCCAACTGAAAAATGATACAGGAATGGAGGAAGTAGGAGGATCAACTGCAAAAAATGGGCAAAACAAAATGAAACAATGTTTTTGTGGGCATGTTGCAAAATGGCCACAGTTAGAAGTCACTGTGAAAGAATGGATCACATGTCACAGGAACAATGGCTTTTCAGTATCTACAGAAATGATCATATGTGAAGCCAAATGTCTTGCTGCAGAGAAAGGCGTTGGGGACTTCACTGGATCACCATCACGGTGCCACAGATTTATGAAGAGATGTGGCCTTGCTCTGTGCACCAAAACTAGGATTGCAAAAAAATGCCTATAGAATATGAATCGAAGATTGTGTTTTTTCACAAATTGGCACTGGATGCAAGAAAGAAAAATGATTTGAAATAAGCCAGATTGGGAACATGGATGAAGTCCCGTTAACTTTTGATGTTCCATCAAACAAGACTGTTGACGTGAAAACCCCAGGGCCTGATAAAACCCAACCATGGTTGTGTTGTCCTGCTGTGTGGATGGCACCAAACTGCCTCCAATGTTGATTTTCAAGAGAAAAAGCATGCCAAAAGAGGCAATCCCAAAGGAGTTATTGTTCATGTTCATGACAAAGGATGGATAGATGAAAATGGCATGAAGATATGGATAGAAAAGTGTGGTCCAAATGTCCTGGAGGGCTTCTGAAAAAACCTGCTCTATTAGTGCTTGACCAGTTTAGGGCACATATCACTGAAGCCACAAAAAAGAGATTTAAAGAAGAGAAAACCCATCTAGCCTTAATTCCTGGGGGGCTTACCAGCCAGTTGCAACCTTTGGGTGTTTCCATCAACAAGCCATTTAAAGTTTTCATGAGAGAAGAATGGAACAAATGGATGGCTGCTGGAGATCACGATCTGACACCGACTGGACAAGTGAAGAAGCCCACTATTACCCGAGTTTGTGAGTGGGTGAAAACCTCCTGGCAGTCAGTTAAGGATGAAACTGTTGTGAGGTCCTTCAAAAATGTGGCATCAGCAATGCCTTAGATGCCTCTGAAGATGACATCTGCTATGAGCAGAGTGAAGACACTGATACTAGTGATTCTGAGGAACCGAGCTTCATAAATGTGGACAGCAGTGATGAGGAGTTCTTGGGGTTCCCTGATTAGAGTAGTTTCCGTACTTAAAGCTTCAAGTTAGTAATAATGGTTGTTAATGCTGCTGTTGAGTTCTGTTTACATTTACATTGGTGAAATGTTATGTTATGTTATTAAATATTTTACCACATTTTTTGCTTCAAAACTTAGGTGCATCTTATGGTCCGAAAAAATGAATTTTTAGCAGATAATTAAAATGCCTTCCAATGAATACTTTCAATTCTGAGACACAGATCAAAACATAAATAAAAACAAACATTGGCTGCTTAATTTACCAATGTAAAGCACTAATTAAGGTTAAAAATGATGACTATAAGATTAGAAGTGGATTATCTGTGAAATGACATGCCACATACAGTGACTGCTCTTCTTGTGGGTGACCTTTTAAATGACCGGCAAAGAAAACAGTCTTGCACAGGTTAAGGTTCTGGCCGAACCTGAAACTTTATTTACATTTACAATGGTGTACATTTTGGGGGGGCTTCCTCCATTTTACTGAACATATTTTTTAGTTGAGAAGCTAATGTAGGATCTTCAGAAGACTAATGAAAAATAGATGATATAGAGCCTTGATTTGTGAATGGACATTTGTGGACACAAGAGTCCCATATTTTTGCACATTTAGATGACTAATTACAAGGAGTAGTGTAACCTGGAACAACATAAAATAAAATGCGTACCTGCAACACATGCTTGTGTAGTTCCTCCAACTTTGCCACATTGTTACCTTTTTAAATGATTGGTGAAAGTTTTCCTTAAAATGCATTCTTGATTCATTGAGTTACTGGAAATTGGCCATTCATGCTTGCACTTAACAATCTAATATTCTGGTAGATAGTTATAAGATGATATCATTTTTTCAGTCCCCATCAAGAGTCTTTCTGTTTTAGCACATCAATCATCAAAAAGATTTTCACACTCATTTACATCATGAAATTTAATGTGACATAATAATTGTAAGAAATAATGCCAGTTTTAAAAATGTTCGCATTGGCAGTCAGGGAAAAATCCTCAAATGGTTGAGTTGAAATTAAGGAGAAAAGTGAATTGGGAATGCTGACTCATTCTTTCTTACCTAGATAGATATGAAGGAGAATTAAGTCACACGAAGATTTCACTCTTCTTTAAAATCGGGCCAAAGTTATGTGAGAAACTATAAAACTATAACAACTCTTGCCAGTGAGCTTTCATTTTTTATGGTAAAAAACAATTAAATAATGCAGTTTTATTTTGCCTATAAAATGCAACATAAAACACATGAGAAATCTTTTTCTTTTAGTCTGCCAAATGGAAATATTAAAGCATAGTCATCAATTTAGTTTTTGATTCAAATAACTAATTACTTTTAACATTAGAAAGTCATATTCTCTCCCCTATTCCCCCCCCCCCCCCCCAAAACAAAACACTTGTTCTGTATTATCTACACATTCACAGCCAGGCAGACTCCTGACCTAAGAATGAGAAGTTTAAAACAAATCAACAGAGAAAAACATCTCCTGGTAGCTCATTTTAAATAAATATGTGTTACAGTTTGGATGTCAGCCATAGAAAAACTATACAGTTTTGTCAGATTATCTCATTTACTAGTCATGTGAAGGAGAAAACTGTGACTTTGTAAAATTTACACGTGACAATGAATCATAACTTGGTATCTTTTGAGGATATTGTGCCATCTTCCTTTACCATCAGGACACTATACATTCTTAATTAGCACAGTGTGTTCTTTATCACATTTTTATGCAACAAATAAAATTTTACTAATTTTTGTTTGAAGTTCAAACTTCTAATCCAGGAATTTAAAGGCCTTTATAATTTGGTGAAATTATATTTGATGAAATATTTTTCAAGTTTAGGACCCTAAACTTTGGATGATTGCCCCAGAAACACCTTTTATATCACACATGCTGTGTGCCTTGGTTATCTGAAAGCTGGGTTACTTTGGTCTTTTCAAGGGTAGGATTTGGAGACTGAAATGTGTAAGCGTGGCGAAATAAGCTCAGGACTTTAACTCTGTGTTTTCCCTTCAGCATCATGTTTGGGATCTTGGTCAAGACGGGCATCATGTCTGTGCTCTGTTTAGGCCAGCTGACCTTTCAGGCGTGCCTCTTTTTTTTTTTATTTTCTCATCTAATCAAATTTTATACAGAATTCTGGCTCCCACTTTAATCTATGTAAACGTCTTCTCTGGCCAGCTTAGATGCAGTGCAAGGTCTTTCCTAGGAGTGCTATAGCTTTCATTTCTTGTACTATTCTTTTAAAAACGACCACTTCTTAGACTGTGAGGAATTTATTTTCATGTGCTATGACTTCAAATCAGCTAGAACCATAAGTTAGTTTAGTATAAGGCCTTAGTCTTCCATATAAATTTGATGGTAAGACAATAAAATTTTATGAAAATCCTGTTTAGATAATGATCAAAGCAGCATTAAAAATTTAGATTAATGTGAGGAAGATTATCTTCTTTCCCATGAAAAAGTATTTATCTCCTCATTTATTTAGTTATAGCTTTTATAACGTTTTGTTTCTTTCCATAAATATGTTGCACACATTTTGTTTATCTTAAGGTGTTTTATGATTTTATTGCTATTGTCAACAGAATTGAATTACCCATTTTTTATAGAGATGCTAAGAGTTTTCATATATTGATTAGGTAGTCAACACACTTGGCCAGGCTTTCTTATAGATTTGAAATTGTGTAAATTCTCCTGGATTTTGTAAGTGTAAAGTCCTATGATCTGCAAATATTTTTCTTTTCAATCTTTTGCACCTTTTGTTTTGTCTATATTTATTTTCTCATTTCTCATATTAAGACTTCAGCACTATGATAAAGAGACTAAGTGTAAAGTGTTTCCTGAGGAAATGCAAATTAAGCCAATGATGGACATGTTGCATACTCATGCAAATGATCAATACATTTATTGACACTGACAGTTGTTGGCAAGATGTGAAGAAATGGAAACTCACACATTGATGGGAGAAGTGCAGTTGGTATAACTGCTATACAGATCATTTTATCAGTATTTATTGAGGCTGAAAGGGCATATACTCCATGACTTAGCAGTTCTCTTTCTAGGTATTTATTCTAGGGAGGCTCACATACCTGAGCAAGTATGGTGATTGCTGCACTATGTTCAGTTGTCAAAATATGAAACTAAGGTGCTTTGGTGGCAGATTAGATAAATGAACTATCGTTCATCTGTACAATGGACTATTACATAGCAGTTAGAATTACAAATGAGATCTACTTCTAATAACATATGAATCTCAAAAATAAAATGTTGCATAAAATGCAAGTTTCAAATAAATAGTGAGAAGTCTTTTATATACATTTTTAACATCACTCTGAACTATTGTGTCCCTTTTTTTGTTTGTGGGTATCTATATGTTGTGGAACTTTAGCTATAGCTATAATAGTTGATTTCTTAAATGAAATAAACAATAACAACAAAAGACACGAAACAAATATAGAACACAATATTAATATACATTAATCCTGAATGGACATATAAGTGCTCCTTATAGTATATTAAATTATGTAAAATATTTTGGAAACATTTCACAATTACAAAAAAATCTTAGAACATATATTGCATATTTACCAAAATACATAGCAAGCAGGACCCTAAAAATTCTTTAAATTATTTAGTTTTGTTCTCACACTTCACCAATTAAAAAATAATGATCATCAAAGAAATATCAAAACTCTGTATTACTTTGACCTTATGAAGTAAGATTAATAATTTAGAATAGACTTAGGATGTGATCATTATCTTATACAACTGTTATGATACCTGTCATTTTGTTTTTCTACAAGAGAAAAAAATAGGATATGAACTTAATGAAACTGGCTTAGACTCACTGTGGAAATAAACAGCAGATAACATAAAATTCTAGAACCTGTACATAGCATATTAGAAATCACTGGGCCAGGCATGTTAGCTGGCATTTGTGGATATTCAAAAGAGAACATGGGGAAGTTCTAAGAAGCAGTTGCATATCTTGAAATATGCATATTTCATTCATTAATAATTTTAGGTACATTTCCTGTAGAGAGGAAACAGTTTCTATGGAGTTAACATGCAGGCCAACTTTTGCAATTTGGAAATGAGAAAATTGAAGTTGGTAGGTAAATGAATTGGTTATGGATTCATAACTGACACACAGCCCTTACAAGACTTTAGCATTCTGGTTCAGTAACTCTTTTTTTCAGTAAAAACACCACAAAATCAGAGGAGACCTAAAAACTCCCCAATGGATTTGTGAGAAGCATGATATTGTAGATAATACTGTAAACAATACCCTCTTCCTTGACTTTCTCATTCACTTTAGATAAAGCTTATTGGGACTTGGAGGTAGTGAAGAACTCTGAATATTTCGATTACAGAGAGGTTTTTTGCTTCGTGAGTCTCGGTAATGCAATGACTATGACAAAAAGAAGAGACACTCCCAGAGACAATTCACATTTTGGATAGCAACTAGAATTTTGAGGGTCTAATGATATCTAAAACATATTAACAAAGTTAGGCTATAAATAAGGACACATCAAACAAGTGAGGGGGCCTAGCTGGGTAGCTAGGTTAGAGTGATGTATCGATATGCTAAGGTTGTGGGTTCAATCCTCAGTCAGGGTACATGCAAGAATCAACCAATGAATGCATGAACAAGTGGCACAAAAAACTAAATGTTTCTCTCCTTTCCTCTCTTTACTCTCTCTATCTAAAACAAAACAAACAAGCAAAAAACACACAAAAACAACAACAACAAAACAGTGAGGAAACTCTGGAATGTATTCCAGTGTATTGTACAAGCATATTTTGTAGTTCTAGTAGCCCCAATTTAGTACAGTAGCCAACTGTTTAATAAATTAATACAAAATTAATATAATAGTGGAAAACCACTCTGCCAGTTCATTAGTTACACCTGGTCTATCACATGTGAATGCATGATGAACCTATCATGATGCATTTTAAAGGTATTGAAGGATAATACCCATATCATATTAATTCTGACATACTAATTGAGAAAACAATCAATAATTTAAAAAATAAACAATGCTTGCAGTCATGAGACAATATGTTTGTTGAATCTTTGTACAATGAAGCTAGTATTTATTTTTGTCTTTCAGTGACAAGTAAAAGTTATAATTATCAGCACAATGTCAACCATATAAAAGTGGGTATTCATCACGAATGGCAAGGTTTTCTTAGGCAATCTTTACTCCCATGCAATAATTCTTTACCTTCTTATCATTTTTATTATCAGATGTCTACATGAATATTAGAAAAAATATTGCTATCACTGAAATTAGTTTCATATGTGTAATTCAAACTCCCATAACAGCATATTATACACAAAGGAATTTCCAAGCTGAGGTAGGGAAGACTTTGTGAAAAGGTTTTGCTGCCGTTTTTGCAAAAATAATCCAAAATCAAGGTGAAAATACAAGAACACACTGGTACTTTTGCTAACATTAGTTATGGAAAGAGAAAGCCATTTAAAATAAATATAAGAACCCAGGATCTAAGCCTGAAAGTGAGAGATTTCTATCAGAACTTCCACGGTCAGGTGAAGGTCAAAGAAAGCAGGGATTGAAGACTGGGTCTGCTATTCTAGGGAGAGACACACAAGGCACCAGTCTGAAGATAAGTCTCTAACATGTCAATCAACAGAAGGCACAGGTAAATAGGCCCCATCCGGATCAGTAACCCAAACTAGCATCTGCCTCATAATAGGTGGGGCAGCTGAATAACAGAGGTCCATGTTACAGAAACCCTGGGAAGCAGGTTGAGCTCTGGGAGAGCTCTAGGAACAGTTACCACTAGGTGCCTAATCACTGAGGTGAGTTTCCAGGGCAGATAGATTTGGTATCTGGATGGTGTGAGATATAAGTATGAGAGGATAGATAGGCAAAGAGTTACTCTGATTACTAATCTCAGAGGTTTTGGAGACCATCTAGACTAGCAACTTTTAACCATTTTCATCTCATGGCACACTTAAATTAATGACTAAAAGTCTTAACACACCAAAAATATATTTTTTGCCTATTTGATGAAAAATAAATAATTTGATTCATTTACACAGGATGGCTATTGTTGTGTTGACTGTTGTCATTTTTTAATTTGATAATCTAAAGGAAAAGGGGTCAGTGCCCCTGACTAAAAAGTCAGGTATTGCATGTTTTAAAAATTTCTGTGGCACATCGTTTGAAAATCACTGACCTAGACCAAGAACATCACTTTATAGATGAGAGAACTAAGGACTACAGAGGCCTCCATCACATAGGTTACTGAACCTCCTGGAATTAGAGCTTGGATCTCCTACCTTCTGAGATGAATGCTGTTTTGAATGGCGTTATTATTTCTATGTCCTGCAAGAATGACTCATCACGAAGCTGCTGAGCTGCTTGAACAGGATTTGATACACTCTTTGCTAGAGACAGTTAACTTGAGAATTTGGAATGGGACTAAAGTTATTAATTGGGGTTAAAGGACTGCGGCTTTTAAAGTTAAAGGAATGTAAGGATATAATTATCACTTTGACACTCCTCCCTTCCCTGTTGTCTTTCTTTGAATATGGGCAGGCAGCTTGCAACTACAGCAAAGTGTCGCTAAGTCCACTCATTTACTGCTGGGCACTTAGGCTGTGAGCACAGGGGTGCATAAGTTCTTTTGAATTGGTGATTCAGAATTCTTAGGGTATACCCCAGCAGTGGGACTGCTGGGTCAAAAGGCAGTTAGTTGCATTTTTAGCTTTTTAAGGAAATTCTGTATTGTTTTCCACAGTGGTTTCACCAGCCTGCATTCACATGAACAGTGCACTAGGGTTCCCTTTTCTCCACATCCTCACCAGCATTTGTTGTTTGTTGATTTATTTATGATGGCCATTCTGACTGGTGTGAGATGGTATCTCAGTGTGATTTTAACTTGCATCTCTCTGATGGCTAGTGATGTTGAGCATCTTTTCATATGTCTATAGGCCCTCTGTATATCCTCCTTGGAGAAATGTCTGTTCAGGTCCTTTGCCCTATTTTTAACTGGATTGTTTGTCTTCCTGGTGTTGAGTGATTTCAGGTCTTTAAATATTTTGGACATCAAGCCCTTGTCTGAAGTGTCACTGGCAAATATGTTCTCCTATACAGTCAGTTCCCCTTTCATTGTGATCATGGTTTCTTTAGCTATGAAGAAGCTTTTTAGTTTAATATAGTTCCATTCATTTATTTTTTCCTTTATTTCCCTTGCTCTAGGAGATATAGTGGCAAAAATATTGCTATGTGGCTATCTGAAATTTTCCGGCCTATTTTTTCTTCTAGGACTCTTATGGTGTCATGACTTATGTTTGTCTTTTATCCATTTTGAGTTTATTCTGGTGTGTGGTGTAAGCTGGTGGTCTAGTTTCATTTTTTTGCATTTACCAGTCCAGCCCATCAGTAAATGAATGGATCAAAAAACTGTGGTACATTTACACAATGGACTACTACTCAGCAGAAAGAAAGAAGGAACTCCTACTCTTCCTGACAGCATGGATGGAACTGGAGAGCATTAGGCCGAGTGAAATAAGCCAGGCTGTGAAAGACAAATGCCATACGATCTCACCTATAAGAGGAATCTAATGAACAAAATAGAATAGTAGGCACAGAAACATGGAACAAAATGACAATGGCCAGAGAGGAGGGAGGAGGGGCATAATGGTGGAAAGAAGGAGAAGGGACTAGAACATGTATGAATGACCCATGGACCTGGACAGCAGTGTGGGAATTGATTGTGGGAGCAGAGGATGGGATGTGCACAGGATGGCAAAGGGAGAATATTGGGACAACTGTAACAGAATGACAATAAAATGATTTAATAAAAAAAGAAAAACTTGAAAAAAAGTGTCACTATGTTAGTTCCCAGGCTAGATCATAAAAGATAATACAGCTTGTAAGTAGTTTTCCTGAGATTCTTGCTTTGGGGTCCAGCTACTATGCCATGAGGAAGCCTGAGCAGTCCTAGAAAGGGCTCAGTATCCCTGGCTGAGGCCCCAGCTGGCTGTTTGCACTTATCTTCAATCTACTGAACCATCTTGAAAGTGGACTCTCTAGACCTCATTCAAACCACCAACAGCTGATGCCACATGGAGTAGAAGTGGCCTGTTTACCTATGAGAAAAATAAGTGAGTGTTTTAAGCTGCTAAGCTTTGGGAGTGGTTTGCCAGGTCAGATGCAGTGCTCTTGTTTACTCAGTGATGGATAACAGCAAGGCCTTCTATTCAAGAGGCCTTTAAAAACTGTTTAGCTTACAGGTTTCATTGTTTCTATTTTGCTTCAAAACTTAGTTTTGGACTTGTGACAGACAAGTCTATCTTTGTAGTTTAACAAGAGTGCACATTTTCAGATTTGTGCTTTCTGGGGCCACAGCAGTCTATTATTTGTTTGTTTTATCCTAATGCCCAGCCGTCCTGGATGCAAATCTTAGATCTGTCATTTATGGTGGGATCTTGGACAAGGTATTTAATCTTGCCCTGCCTCAATTTCCCCACCTATGAAGTAGATCCAGTAATTCTCACACAAGACTATTTTTGGCAATAGTATAGGGAGGTTATTCAAGAATTAGGCACTCTGCTTCTAGCATCTGACTTGGATTTGAAATCAGACATTGACACTTACAAAGTGTGAAGTATTAGGCAGGTCACTCCATCTCTGTAAGAGTGAACTTTCTCATTTGTAAAATAAAACAGTATGAGTACCTAGTCCAGCATTGTAATTTTGTGAGGATAAAATAGATAATTCATGTAAATTGTAGCCTAGTATGGTACATAGGAAATGCTTAATACATGATAGCTATTACTCATTATTATCATTTCGGTTGATCCTTTAAAGCATACAGCTACTTCCTACTCTGGTACATAGTGATTCCTACTAAGGAGTACTGTCTTTATCTTACCTCCTTCTCAAGACCTCACGGCCCCCTTAGTCTATTATAATAAACTTATATTAGTTACAACCTTAGTCACACGTGGAAAAAATGCTTTGAAAGTGAGAAGAGAGATTTAAATTCTGAATGACTGATTGTTGAATAAATTTAAAAAAATAGAATGCTAAGATGGGAAATCACTGATTCTGCCTGAATAAAGGTGAAGATCTAGTAGGCAAAGTGGCTGAGAAAATGCTTGTTAGTCGAGAATATAACACTATTAGTAAAAATGTCAGTACCTGAACACATACTTGCTAACCACATTTTATACTAGTTACCATTTTAATCTAACGCTAAGGAAACACCAATTATTTAATCTTTGAAACAATCTAATGACGGAGAGGTTGACTGCTTCATACTTGTCTCCGGTTAATCACGACCTAGGATGAGGGATCCTTACTCTTTAGAGATGAGTGTTGAACTTTTGGAAAGGATTTGGAAAGAGGTAGTGAAAGTGATTTAAGGGCTTGAAAATAAAAGCCCTTAAGCCCCGAGGAAGAATTTAGAAACTGTAATTTAGTCAAAGAAGAGAAAAATAAGAGATGTCATAAGAACGGCTCTCAAGTGCATGAAGGGTTGTGAGACTGTGAGAAGGAGGTAACCAGTGTCGTGCAGCTGCCCAAGAACAGGAGTGAGATGACAAGCTCAAGTTTCAGCATGAACAGTGTCGGCCAGACACAAGCAGTATCTGTATCTCACTGGCAATTATTAACAATCAAGTGAAATTTATAGAAGAGATAGATGATTTTTCTCTTCACTTTTTTTAAAGCATTGGTTGATTTTTTTTTTGAATTTCTGGAATGACATTAACTGGTGTTTTGAAGGAGAGAGGCGATCTCTCTGTTGTTTTCATCTTTCTGGGTCTATGACATTATTCATTCTGCTTTTAAACAATGGTTGATTGTGTATTGTTTCTGACTTTTATTTTATGAATTAACAATTATTCATTTGTTTAACTTTTTTATCCTTTTTGTCTGCCTGTCTTTTGGCCCTTTCATTTTTTCTTGAGCAGATACATATTTCACATGTGTCTCCATTATCATGTACTTCCAAAGACATGTTTAAACAGTGATGACATTAAATCAAATTTACTACTTGTTAGCAAACAAGGTCCAGGGAGGAAAGCATTGATAGAGTTAGTCCAAATTTATTTTTACAATATTTTTTTTACTATTTTTGTTATTTTACTCTTCTACTACTTCTACTATTAGGCTTCTTATGTGTGTGTTATTCTTATAGTTAACGAAATAATTATAATAATTTTGGCAGGTTGTGGTAATTATGATCCCTGATGAATCAACATGTAGGAATATGACCCCTATATCTCTGCACAATCCCTCCCACACTCTCGATTTGGACATGTGACTTGCTTTGGACAACTGGATATTAGTAAATGTGATGCAAGCAGAGGCTTGAAGATGTTTGTGCATTGTGGCCTGCCCACTTGGAACATGCTGAAGTTATGTGAAGGCCACAAGTGCCAGAACAAAAGTCCCAGAGAAATACCAGACACGATAAGACCACTGTCTTCCCTCCAGATCCAATAGACCCATCTCATGGATGCCCAAAGGGGAGACCATTAGAAGACCCCTTAGCTAAACCCCTCCCAAAGCAGAATACTAAGTTAATATATGATTTTTACTTAGACTCCTAAGTTTTAGGGAGATTTTTTATACAATAGGTAGCTGATACATATTTTGCTATAGCAAACATATGGGGTGCAACCCCCAAAACCTTGGAATTTATTTATTTAAAGCATTGTGTAATTATTCTTACATGTTTAAAACTTCAGTTACCTTCAAAGTACTCTCCATTTTATGCAATAAACTCACTGAGATGTTTTTTTCCACTGCTCAAAACAGTTTTTGAACTCACTGATTTTGATGCCTTCTACTGCTTCAATTTTTTTTTTTGTTTCACATCTTCCACATCAGCAAAACATTACCTGTTGAGGACTTTTTTCATCTGGGGAAACAAAAAGAAGTCACTCTAGGAAAGGTTGGGTGAATAGGGAAGGTGGGACACAGGAGTTAGGCCATTTTTGGTCAAAAACTACTGAATACTCAGCATGGTGCGGGCAGGTGCACTTGTAAATCACCCATCATGAAATGGGCAAATGCCTTGAGAATCTTCAAAAACAATTCACTGAAGCAGAATGCAGCTCCTCTCAACGATGCCAGCTAGTACAGTGATACAGATGGGTTCACAAGAGCACTTGCCTAGTGAGGGAAGCTGTACTGTAATGGGCCCACCCTCCAAAAGATAATTCTGGTGTTTTTTGGGTGCCCCACTCTATATGGGGATAGCAACCTTGTGAAGCAGTTAGGGAAGGTATTGTCCCAGTTTTGTATCTGAGGAACCTGTGGCTCAAATGGGATTGTTATTCATTTTTTTCTACTCTACTGTATTAATTCCAACAGTTGCTTTAGAAGAAAAACAAAATCTAGCAATTATGTCGTAAGCTTCTACAGAAATTTTTAAAAATCTAAACGAAATATAAATTATATTTCTAAAGTAAAATTATTTAATTTTATATTTGAAAAGGTATGTTTAACATATTTCTGCTAAGACACCTCCTTTATATCAGCTACCACTAGAAAATGTACTTAAAAAAGAGAGGAGGCCTGAGTGAAGGTAGTAATTATGAATGTGGAACAGCTGTGAGAGTTGAACTAAGTTTGCAAAAAAATTCTTGTTCATGTAATAAAATTTCAACCTTAATCGTGATTTCTTTTTAAAGAGAGTTTTGTGCTTTTCTCCTGGTTGCCAACTTATACTTCACTTGCTGCTGTTTTTAAAGCAAAGCATCACTTACAGTTTTATCATTTTTTTTCTAACTGCCATTCAAAGCTTCCTTTGAGGGAAATATAAAATTTTGGTTCATGTTTTTATTCTTTTTCATTTTCTTTTTTAAAATTTAATCTTGATTGTATTTCTTTCCATTACCATTTAGTCCCCATATACCCCCACCCTCCAGCAGTCCCCACGCTGAGACACGGTCTTATTACATCTGGGCCATCTTAGATGTTTGGAGTGACTGCTTTTTGTGTAGCAGAATGAAGTGAAGTGAAATGGTTATTTTAACTCTAAAGAGAGCACAGGCAGTTAAGCTGATCTTAGGATGTAGACAGTAAATAGTGTGATTTATTAGGTCCCTGAGGTATCCAGGATGTCATGCTAGAATGCCTTCTCTGCTTTGGCATTTTCTTAGGTGAGTAGTCAGCACAGGCAGACATCTCCTTGAACATTTCCTTAATGAGGTCCCTCCCCCTCTTTTTTTAAAGTAAAACATTTTGACAACTTCCTCTGCCTTCCATCTAGCTTTCTGATTTCTTGTTCAAAGTCAGCTCATAAAACATAACTAAAATGTGTCTTGTTCTCAATTGTAGTGTGCATAGAATTATCTGGGATGTCTATTAAAAAATAGACTGTTGTATCACTGAAAATATTCTGGGGCTCCAAGAATCTGTTTTTTTGTTTTGTTTTGTTTTGAAATAAGATTTAGGAGATTCTAAAGCAATTGGCCTAAAAACCAAGTTTCATAACCTTCAGTATACTCATATTGTTACCTTTCAATTGATATTGCTAAGTCACACATATGTCTCAAAAATATATTAAGGCCTTTTACAAAAAGTGAGAACAGTCAGTGGTGGAGCTTTCTGTAGTGAATAGGAGACATGCAAATGACTAGAAAGTAGATTTTTTTTCTCTTGGCAAAAAATAAAAACAAAAGGAACAGTAAAAATATCAGATGGTTGCTGTGCTTTCATGTCAAGAAACATTCCAGATATGCAATCCTAAATTAAGCATTGCTTTTAAAATGGAATTTGCAAGATTGTGTTTATATACGTATGGGAGAGTTAGTTCCCTTGACGGTACAGCACAGGTGACTGTTGATTAATGACAACCTATTCTAAGCAGCCAATACATTCTCACACTTGGCTTTCAGTAATGCTCATAATCTTGATGAATTATGTTTTTTTCTTTAGGGAAATAAACTCAACACTGTGTTTTCATTTTGGTACCTATTAAAATAAATGTGACCGCTAACAGGCACAAGTTTGTGAATCAAAGTAAAATCAGTTATTGATGCTGTGCCCCTTCTTAGTCTGACAAGCTGAGAGTATTTAATGCTGATTAATATTTGTAAATGGAAAGACCTTCAGTTAAGATAGGCATACTTGGTTCACCTCTTAGCACAACTACATCAAAATTACAACTAAAAATATAGAACAACCATGACTCAACCAGCAGAAAATGAGTTAAATGTAAGTCTGACAACTATGGAATTTAAAAAATCACATCTATCCAGATTAGTAGGATGGGCAGAGACACAGAATAAGCTGGTCCCATATCCATGTGTGTTGGATAAAAATTCAGGAGTGATATTGTTACAGAACAGGGCCAAAGGGGGTACAATATACTATTACTGAAAGGACCCCCCCGCCCAAGGTTCACATTGTCCGCCGCCAGAGGAAAGATGTCTCTCAATGCCAGAGATTTGTGAAAAGGAAAGGAAATGTTTATTTAAAGCTATACAGACTTAAAGTAGTAACCTAATGTCTTCATTAAAATATCAAAGTCCTTTATGATACCCATAGATGCACACAGTGCTTTCTTCTACCTCTGCCCTAATTTGGGGTACTGTGTTTCTGGAAAAGAAGTAGATTCAGGCTCCTGACACCATCAGCTGTGTCCTTGGCCAGGATCAAGCCAGTGGTTCTCCCTGGCAAAGCTGAGAGGGGGGTCTCAACTCTGCCAAAGCTGCGTGGTTCTCCCCACAGTGGCTGCTGCATCTCAGTTTAAATCCTTGTGCCAATCCTCCTCTGCAGCCCCATTTCCAACTCCTCCCACAATCAGCTACATTTGCTAGCATTCTCATATCCTTCCAGCTTTACTGGGCTGCCATAGTGAGTCTGGGCAGGCGTGGCCCCATGGCATGGAGCCAATCATCTCCAAGCTCTCACGCAGGCCCTGTACCTAGGGGGTGTTGCCTCCTAGTTACCTCTTGGGTGGAAGTCACTTCCATCCCCATGGCTCAAAGCATGGCCACAGCTATTTAACATTTCTATGAAACCAGTTAAAGGTTAAAGATATACTAAATGACCATGCCAGAGGTTAGCTGCAAAGCTGTTGCTATGCAAAACAACTCAATGGCCCTGTTCCATGTGTCCCTTCCCCTAACACACACCTATGGGGGGAAGTGGTGAGGACATCCTAATATTTCCTGGACACCTTGAGTTCTGGATCCCATTCCAAATCCCTGTTTGGGGCTCCCCCTCTTGGCTACACCCTGTTACAATATCTCGGATACAAGGAGTCACAGCCCCACACCAGGCCCCCCAGCCCAGGGGTCTAGTGCCAGGAAGATAAGTCCACATAACTTCTGGCTGCAAAAACTAGCAGGGATTGAGTTGGTGGAAGAAACTTATCGAGTCCCAAGCAGTTCCTCATAAGGAAACCACACATGAACTCAATCAGACTCCCTTGCTCTGAGCTTCAACACCAGGGTAACAGCTAGATAGGCACCAGTGACATACAGGGAGGAACGGGAGTGTCTGATGTCAAGGAGAGAGCTGGGAGACAACTTTCTCACAGCAGACAGAAAAGTAGACAGAAGCCATTGTCCATATTCTTAATATCCCCTCCCCCCTACACACACAGAACAAAAAAGCAAGGAGGCAGGTGCCATATCTGAGACTCCATCAACCTGGCTAACACGGTTGACCCCACCCTGGAGATCCCCTGAGGCTCTGTCCCACCCAACTTACAGCTATGAACAGTATGAATGGTTGTTCTTGGCACTTGCTTCACAACTGCCTAAATCCTTCCAAACAAGGAATATCTGCCCTCAGTAAGCCCCTAGGCTTGTACCTCTTTCTAAGTGGCTCCAGACCTGGCACTAGCAGCAACAAGCCTAGATTCCAGCTTAGCTTCACCGGGACATCTCCAAGCCTAGCACAAGCAATAGCCATATCAGATTGCTTTATAGATCAGGCATGGTAGCCCTGGGCAAAATACAGATGGGGGCTGATTTTTGCCTGTACCACCTGGGAAATCCCAGAGCCTGCACACCCAGTGGACAGCTACAGACCACATCAGAGTACCATCACCCTGCCCCCGGAACAGCTGATCCTCCACAGAAGGCAGAGGTTGGTGGTCAGTGATCATAGCCAATCCTTGCAACTGACTGGCATGGGTAAGTCCCTCCGACTGATCTGCCAACAGCAATCAAGGCTCAAATACAAGAGGAGGGTGTACTCAAGCCACAATAAGGGTGCTCCTTTAGTACCAGTTTGGGTGACAGAGGAGGCTGTACCGCTGGGCCTTACGGAATACCTACTGCCTTAGCTATGATACCAAGAGAGGGAGTAATAGCAATTCTACCTAATACATAGAAACAAACGCAGAGAGGCTGCCAAAATGAAGAGACAAAGAACATGGCCCAAACGAAAGAACAGGTCCAAATTCCAGGAAAAAAAAAAAACTAAACAAAATGGAGATAAGCAATCTATTTAATGCAGAGTTCAAAACACTGGTTCAAAGGATGCTCAGGGAATGTAGTGAGGACCTCAACAGCATAAAAAGATCCAGTCAGAAATGAAAGACCTGAATTGAAATAAAGAACAATTATAAGGAAAGAATAGAAGAGTGAATGAAGCTTAGAATCAAATCAATGATTTGGAACATAAGGAAGCCAAAAACAGCCAACCAGAACAAGAAGAAGAAAAGAGAATCCAAAAAACTGAGGGTAGTATAAGCACCTTCTGGGACAAATTCAAGAGGTCCAACATTTGGATTATAGGAAGACCAGAAGGAGAAGGGAAAGAGCAAGAAATTGGAAATCTATTTGAAAAAATAATGAGAGAAGACTTCACTAACTTGGTGAAGAAAATAGACATGAAAGTCCAGGAAGCATGGACAGTTCCAAACAAGATCGATACAAAGGGGCCCACTCCAAGACACATCATAGTTAAAATGCCAAAGGTTAAAGATAAAGAGAGAATCTTCAAAGCAGCAGGAGAAAAGCAGTTAGTTACCTACAAGGGAGTTCCCATAAGACTGTCAGCTGATTTCTCAAAAGATACTTTGCAGGCTAGAGGGGACTGGCAAGGAATATTCGAAGTCATGAAAAGCAGGGACCTACAGGCAAGATTGCTCTACCCAACAAAGCTATCATTTAGAATTGAAGGAGAGGTAAAGATCTTTCCAGACAAGAGAAAACTAAAGGAGTTCATCATCACCAAACCATTATTATATGAAATGTTAAAGGGGATTATTTAAGAAAAAGAAGCTCAAAACTGTGAACAATAAATACATATCTATCAACAATTAAAACTTAAAAAGAAAACTAGGCAAACAAGAAGAATAGAGACAGTATCATAGTTACTGAGAGCATTATGATGGTTGTCAGATGGGAGGGTGGTTTAGGGGAATGGGTGAAGAGGTGAGGGGATTAAGAAGGACAAATAGGTAGTTACAGAATAGTCTTGGGGATGTACAGTGCAGTATAGGAAATGGAGTACCCAAAGAACTTATACACATCACCTATGGACATGAACAGTGGTGTGGGGATTGCCTGAGGGAGTGGGGGGTGTTCCATGGAGAGTGTTATAGGGGGAAAAATTGAGACAACTATAATAGTATAATCAGTAAAATATAATTAAAAATACAATCAGTAAAATATAATTACAAAATAATTAAAAATATAATTAAAAATGTTAATGGAATGTGAACTGAGAA
The DNA here is from genome assembly GCF_004126475.2 of Phyllostomus discolor. Classification (NCBI taxonomy): domain Eukaryota; kingdom Metazoa; phylum Chordata; class Mammalia; order Chiroptera; family Phyllostomidae; genus Phyllostomus; species Phyllostomus discolor. Next base: position 145,938,978 of record NC_040904.2, read on the forward strand.
AAGGTATTTAAACTGACTTTATGTCTTATTTATATCCTTTACTTTGTTTTCTTTAAAGGTCACATTAACTATAAAGCTTTCTTCATGTAGAAATAGAAATGATCTGTATAGAAATGTTTAAGCATAAAGACATTTGCAAATGGGGCATTGAGATAAAATACTAATTAAACCCTATTTTAGTGGAAATGACTGTGTCATCATTTCTTTTATTTATTGTATTAAAATATGATTTGTCCATTTTTTTCTTGACCTGATGGAAACTTGGTTATGACAAAAGATAAGATCCTGAAACTTTGAGAACAAGCCAGGAACACAGATGCAGTTAGAAAAAGTCTTTATTATGTAGATGGTAGGTAAAACCAGTAGATAACATGTCATTTTCTAGGAAGTTTTGTGAAATGTGAGAAGAGTTGAGGATATAATTCTTGAGAAATTAGCATTTATAAGACAACAGGGGAAAATACCTACTGTTCCAGACTTAAAAGGAATAGTCGAAAAGGTAGGAGAGGGCTAGGTGAGACAGCATCTGAGGATCAAAGAGAAGAAAGAAGAAAAGCCCTAAAAGTGTTCATTAGATTTAGAAATTAGGTGGTCACTGGTGACATTGGCAAAAGCATTTTCAGGAGAAACTGTAGTGAGTTGAAAGAGAAAAAGGCAGCTAGAGTAGGCCATTATTGCAAGTCTGACTGAGAAGGGAGGAGAAGGCTGCAGTGGACCGGGAATGTTGCAGTGGGGGCACGCCTCATAAAGCAAAAGTTGTTTTAGTTTAAAGAGTGGGAGGAGCTGGAGCTTCTTTGTCGGCTGAAGAGAAGATGCTAGTGAGAAGAAAAGTTAAATATATGAGAGAGAAAGGATAACAGATGGAACTAAGTCCTAAATGATATGGAGAAACCTGAGTGTCCCAATTGACTGATTAGTATTAACTGAGGGGGCCCATTTACTCTGAGATTAGAGAAAAGGAGTTGAAGGTAAATGTGATGTGTAGAATGAAAAATGCTTAGCTCTCTCTCAATTTATTACAAACTTGTCAAAAGAAGGAACCATGTTAAATTAGAATATCATCATGCTCAGGGAGCATGTAGAGTGCTATTATCCATAGTACACAATTAATGGTAAAAATGGGGACTTATAATGAACCTCTATGATTTCAAAGAGCTAAGATAGGTCATTAATATGAGGAAATGAGTGCACAGAAATCACATCCATTGTGTTAACCACAATTCTGTGATGTGTGAAGAGGGGAAGCCATTTGTCAAAGAATCAATGTGGAATGTCCTTATAGTTCTTCCTCTGATTTTCAATAATAAGCTCTCATTTAAAATCCTGTCATTACAGGGCTATTGCTGTTACATCAATATTGTATCCTAGTTTTTAAATTCCCTTTTGGACTAAAAGTTTTTTTATTTTTCAAAATGGTCCCCTGAGTTTGAGTATAAACATTTATTTATTCATTTAGTTAGCTATTTATTTCTCGTACTTTTTCTAGAAAGAATTTAAGGACAGTAACGTTAGGAAAGTTGGATATTGAGTTTGCACAAAGTAATAGTTTGAGTATATGATTGAAATAACACAGACCTGTCACGTAACAAAAAGGGACGCATTAAGTTAACTGCCGTCATTATCTCCTTCACACAGAGCTGTGAATGCATACTGGTCAGGGATTCAGTGGCGTTTATTTTCCTCACATTTTTTTTTTGCCAGAAACAAACACCTGGAACATTGCCTGATGAACCCAGCTATTCTCCATCTGTCCTGTCCTGGACTTACTTCCATTTGCTGTGTAACTGTGAATAGGGATTCTAAGGAGGATAGTTATTTGCACCTTCAGATCTTAAGAATCAATAAAATATTTGCTTAGTTACTTGGACTATGTAATATTTGAGAGTGCAAATAGGAAAATATTTTGGATTTATTTAGAGAAAAATGATCTGACACTGGTTATGAATGAGTTTACTAAAAAACATTCTTTTTGTGCATGTATTGTAATTGTACAAAACCTGATTAAATTAGACTAACTGGAGATAACTCTAGTTTGAATTTGAATTTTAGAACATGTAAAGAATGTGATGTAATTACTTGCAAATACACATTATATTTAATATGGGACTGAAAATATTTTCAAAGAGTAAGCTTTAAGAAGCTTACTCTATTATTAGATGATTATGTTATATCAATTAATTACCTGTGGATAGATGTTTCTGGAAAGAATAATATTGCTTTAAAAGAGTTCATAGTCTTTCTGCCTTGGAGAATCCATTGTGAGTTTAACACAGTATATTTTTAAATTGTATTTTATTTTGTATTTTTATTTATCGTATTTTTTCCATTACTATTATTCCCCTTATAATTCCTCCCTGCACTGTCACCACACTGTTGTCCATGAGTCCCTTTTCCTTTTTGCTCCATCTCTCTATCCCCTCACCCTCCTTCCCCCACAGCTGTCATCCTGCTCTCCATAGATGAATCTGTCTCTATTTTCCTTGTTAGTTCAGTTTGTTCACTAGATTCCATGCATGAGTGAAATCATATGGTATTTGTGTTTCTCTGACTGGCTTATTTCACTTAGCATAATGTTCTCCAGGTCCATCCATGCTGCTGCAAAGGGTAAAATTTTCTTCTTTTTTATAGCTGAGTAGTATTACTTTGTGTAAATGTCTCATGGTTGTTTTATTTACTCATATACTGATGGACACTTGGCCTGTTTGTACTTGTTGGTGACTGTAAATAATGTTGCAATGTATATAAGGGTGTTTTTGTTTTTTTCAGACTAGTGTTTTGTGTTTCTTTGGATGTATTCCCAAAAGTGGGATCACTGGGTCAAAAGACAGAATCATTTTTAATTTTTGAGGTATCTCCACACTGCTTTCCATAGTGGATACACCAGTCTGCATTTCCACTAACAGTGCAAAAGGGTTCCACTTTTACCACTGGTTCCAGCACTTATTGTTTGTTGATTTGTTGATAATAGCCATTCTGAATGGTGTGAGATGATAATCATTGTGGTTTTTATTTGCATTTCTTTGATGATAAACGATGTTGAGCATCTTTTCATATATCTATAGGCCATCTGCATGTCCTCTTTGGAAAAGTATCTATTCAGGTCCTTTGCCTATTTCTTAATTTTTTTGGTGTTAACTTTCTTTATAAATTTTGGATATTAATCCCTTACCAAAAGTATCAGTGAATATGTTCTCCCATTCAGTGGGTTGTCTTTTAATTTTTTCATGGTTTCCTTTGTTGTGCAAAAACTTTTTAGTTTGATGTAGTCCCATTTTTCTTTTGTTTGACTTGCCTGTAAAGATATATCAGGAAAAATATTGCTATGACCAATGTCCAAGATTTTATTGTCTATTTTTTCCTAAGATTTTTATGGTTTCAGGTCTAAGATTTAAGTCTTTAATCCATTTTGAATTTATTTTTGTGTGGCATAGGAAGGTGTTCCAGTTTCATTTTTATGCACATATTAGTCTGCTGGGGTCCAGCCTCGGTGGGTCTCTGGGTCCCCGGGTCCCCAAAGGAGGAATGGCTCAGGCGAAATGAGATGCTGGGTGAGGTGCTGGAGGACAGCCAGGCTCTCTAGGTCTGACTGACACACCGAGAAAAATCAATCTTTATTTTTATAAGGGAGGTTATACAACATTCAGTGCATAATATGATTATTAAAACAGAAACAGTTACCATAGAAATAATTTCAAAAAACACAGATTTTATAGATCAATCATGTTAAACAAAGAAATAACCGAAAAGTACAACAAGTCCCACAGATCAACCATATTAAACAAAGATTATTTTGACCAAGAGGGTCATTAATCAGATAGCCAACGAAGCTATATGAGCACAAACTTTCAAATGCTGATTATAATTAAATATCTACTAAGTTTCTATAGATTGGTCTAAATCAAAGGGGTACAAGGAGTGATTTAAAAATTAGTTATTGTTTATAGAAATTAGATTGTCTAAATTAAATAAATGATTTTTGCTTAGATCTATTAACTACATATCTGGGGGGGCATATTATGTTTCCATGTACTAAGATTATTATATTTAAATTAAAACTCCTTCCTCCTCTGTTTACCTGGTCCCATAAATAACCGCTTCTGCCCAGGGCATGGGAAAGGCAGTAGTTCTAATACATCTTGAGCTTTTGAATGGTGACTCCTTAAGCATTCCTAGCAACGGCCTCCTCCAGCATTCTGGCAGCTAGTCTGCCCATAGTTTAAATCTATCCTTAACTTTCCAAGTGGGGGGATTGGGCAGCACCATGGCTACCAGTGGCCCCCAGTTAGTGGTCAGCAAGTCACTTCACGCAGAACCAGAGGCAACGTGCAAGGTCCCTTGCTATAAAGCACAGGTGTCCAAAAATCTCACTACCTGATGTTAATAGGGACAGGCATACGGGAAGAGATAGACAGGACACCCAGCCACAGCCGCTTCTGCTGTGCAGATGCATCTCACCCAACCCGACTGTGTCAAAGGTCAGCTGTTTGTGGGCTCCTGACATTAGTCCAGTTTTCCCAACCCAATTTATTGAAGAAACCATCTTTAGCCCATTGTATGTGCTTTATCCCTCTGTCAAATATTAATTGAGTATAAAGTTGTGGTGTTATTTCTGGGCTTTCTAATCTGTCCCATTGATCTATGTGTTTGTTTTTATGCCAGTACATGCTGTTTTGATTACCATGGTCTTACAATGTAGTTTGATATTACATAGTAGGATTCCTCCAACTTTGTTCTTCTTTCCTAGGATTGCTGTTGCTATGCGGGACTTCTGTGGTTCCATTTAAATGTTTGAAATATTTGTTCTAGTTCTGTGAAATATATTATTGGAGTTTTGATAGGGATAATGTTGAATCTGTAGCTTGCTTTGGGTAGCATGGACATTTTAATAATGTATATTCTTCCCACTCATGAACATGGTATGTACTTCTACTTATTTGCATCTTCTTTGATATCTTTCTTCAGTGTCTTATAATTTTCTAAAGACAGGTTTTTTATATCCTTGGTTACATTTACTCCTAGATATTTTATCCTTTTTTTAGTGATTGTGAGTGGGATTGTTTTCTTAATTTTCCTTTCTGATAGTTCATTATTGACATATAAAAATACAACTGATTTCTAGATATAAATTTTGTGTCCTGCTACTTTGCTGAATTCATTTATCAGTTCTAGTAGTTTCTTGGTGCAATATTTAGCTGGGAGAGGACTCAAATAAATAAAACAAATGAAAGAGAAAAAATATCATCTGACATTAAAGAAATACAAAGGATTGTAAGAAAATATAATTATGAACAACTATATGCCAACAAATTGGACTACCTGGATAAAATGGATAAATTTATAGAAACACACAATCTTCCAAAACTAAATCAGGAAGAATCAGAGAATCTGAATAGGCAGATTACACCTAGTGAAACTGAAGCAGTCATCAAAAAACTCCCAACAAACAGAAGCCCTGGACCAGATGGCTTCACAGGGGAATTTTACCAAGTATTCCAAGAAGAACACCTGTCCTTCTCAAACTATTTCAAAAATGTTAAGAGGACAGAAGATTCCCAAGCTCATTATGAGGTCAGAATTATCTTAATTCCAAAACCAGATAAGACACCAAAAAAAAAAAAAAGAAAGAAAATTATAAGCCAATATCCCTGATGAATGTAGACACTAAAATTCTCAACAAAGTATTAGCAAACTGAATACAGCAATACATCAAAAATATCATACACCATAATCAAGTAGGATTTATTCCAGGAATGCAAGGATGGTATGACATTCACAAATCAATAAATGTGATACACCACCTAAATAAAATGAAAGATAAAGTCACACAAGCATATCAGTAGATGCGGAAAAAGCATTTTATAAAATCTAATACCCTTTTATGACAAAAACTCTCAGCAAAGTGATAATACAAGGAACATACATAAACATAATAAAGGCTATATATGACAAACCCACTGAAGCATTATACTCAATGGGCAAAACTTACAAGTGTTCCTCTTAAGATCAGGTACAAGACAGGGATGTCCTCGTTCACCTTTCTTATTCAACATGGTCCTGGAAGTCCTAGCCATGGCAATCAGATAAGAAGAAGAAATAATGTGCATTGAACTTGAAAAGGAAGAAGGAAAACTGTCTTTATTTGCAGATGACATAGAGAACCCAGTATATTTGATAGTATATATAAATAATATACATAATTAATATGAAAACAGAATACTAATGCCCTTTCTTCCTTGTAGCTATGGCACATATATATACATATATATATATATATATATATATATATATATATTTTGTCACAGGACATATTTCTATAATAATAGATGAGTAAGTTTTCTTTTTTTTATCAGAGAATGGATTACAAAGAAATCAAAATGTGTGCTTAAGTCTAACTGGAAGCAGAGTCAGAATTTATTTCTCTTGTTTTTGGGTGTCAAATCTCCCCTTCCCCACTGAACCATTTATATACTGTTTACCTTTCTGCCTGAGTGCCCAAAATAGTAACCAAATTCACACATGAAACTTAGTGACTAATACTCAATTGTTGAAGTACTCTCACAGAGAAAATAATATTATTAGTCATATGAATTATAAACCAGGGATTGGTTTGAGTGGATTCTTATAAACTTTCATTTTATGAAAATTATAACAAATTCAATGTCTGTTCCTCTGTCCTAAATGATAGAAAGTACCGTTTTTAAGCCTTTGAGCTTAGCTACAAATTCCCCTACATAAACAATGCTCAATCAATATCAAATACCTGGTTTATAAATTATTCTGTTACATATTTCTTAATTCATTTGTTACCTGGTAGTCAGATCTTAAAGATTTATTTAAACATGAAAGATAACTAATAGATAGAAATTTTTCTCCTCAATAAACTTGTATATGTTTTTTTTTTATTTGAAGTTATTGGTCTTGCACATCCTTTAAACTTAAAAATATTAATTTAATAATTTTTATTACTCAAGGCAAATTCAAATAGATATTGCTTTAGTGATGGATGAAGTCAGGAATTTATTTATAACTTTGAGTACATTTTCATACTTCTCCAGCTAGCAGTAGTTCTTGGGTTAATAAAAGCCACTCACATTAAAAATAAAAATAAAAAATCCACTGCTGAAAGTCAGTAATGCAGTGTTGCTGATCTTTCTATCATAGGTTTAAAAGATCATAATCTTTTAATGTAAACGTATGCCTCCATGGGCATTAGAAAATCTCTAAAGGAGCCCTGAAACAGAAATGAACAATTGATTAATCAGGAAAAGCTTCTGGCAGTAGTGTAAATGTAAGTTTAACTCATTTTCCTTTGACAAGGGATAAGGGCAATTTTGATAAATTATAGTCCTCATTTGAAACACAAGTTAACTTTCAGTACATGTTGCATTTGAAAAAGAAAATATTGCAGCTGGGGGAATTATCCATCCCCCAGCACATACTGCTTCTTTCCTTATTTTGTTTTTACACAGAATATCTTTTATTATTTTTTTAAAGATTTTATTTATTTATTTTTAGAGAGAGGGTGGAGGGAAGAAGAAAGAGGAAAATATCAATGTGTGATTGTCTCTTGTGTGCCTCTATTGGGGACCTGGCCTGCAACCCAGGCATGTGCCTTGGCTGGGAATTGAACCACTGACCCTTTGGTTCTCAGGCCACAACACGGTGAAGAATATCTTTTAGAAGTTTGTTCTTGTTGTCAATACAGAAAAGATTTATTTTAAAGTTCTGGCTCAATTTTGCTCTAAGTATCTGCTGAAGTAAGATTATGTTTTAAGTTAGTTTGTTCAAAGTATTCAATATTCTCCATAGGTATCTTGACTCTTCTGACTAAACTGCACAAATGTACTCAAGGGAGATTAAAGATCTTCATCAGCACTGGTTTCAAGGCAGACACTTGGTAGAATTTCAACTTCTTTCCACTGTATAATTATGGGATAACCAACTAAAAAATAGTGTTTACAAATATCAAAAAGAAACATTTTAGGGTTAATGCATTTAGCTTTATATCACATAGAATACTTAACATATATCCTAATTTTAACTTTTTAGCCTCCTCTCCTGTAAATAGTCCTTACTCTTTTGCATTCCTTAGTTTTTCCCCTAGAATAATTATCACTGATTTTCTTAAGTGACAAAACTTAGCATCATTGTGGATTCTCTCATTTGTGTTATTCTTCAGGTTCAGTGGTATACCCATCAGAGTAAATTTATTTCCAGAGTGAGTGTTAAATGCAATTTGTTACCATTTCAGGCCCTCATCATAACTTTTGCCTTGTAGTCTACCTTTCACACAACTACTTGGTGATTTTTCTGATTATGTAACTAACTTGATTATGTCCCTTTTGGGGAAAAACAGTGCAAAAACAATAAAAAAAACAGGAGTGATACATTTCACAGCATGGAATTTGTGACTCCTTACTTTCCAAACTCTTGATTTGCTCTTATCTTAACTGTCTCTAGGCCCAAGAGTAGTGATCCCTGAGAGAAAGAAAACAAATGGGGTGCATTCTACCACTGTCCCAGATGCCCCCCTGGAGATACCTTCCGGACTAGAGAGCAGAGAGAGAGAATCCAAAAGGAACCCACTAATCTCTTATAGTAGAGACAAAGTCCAGTGTGTGCGCAGGGAGAGCTGCTGTGATTTGCAGAGCAAAGTGTGAATCGTTTCAGACATATGCAAACGATTCCCTTTCAGGTTCTGGTCCAGTACTCATCTGCATATGGGGAAAAAACTACTGCAAAGTGAATAGTGGAGCAATCTTAAAGGTCACATAGAACTGGGGCCATCTCATGCTCCAATAAAGAAGAGTAGAAAGATTTCACAGAGGGAATCTAGTAAAATCATCAAAAGTCATGCAAAGAAGCAGGAAAATATAGAATCAGGAGAAACATCAATGAACTACGAACAAAATAAGAGAGTGAAAATTAAGTCATAACATTAATCAGAAAGTAAAAGGACAGTCCACTTATTGAAATAAAATATTTGCAAATTGTACAATTAATAAGGAACTGGCACCCATGATTCATAAAGAACAACTACAGCTCAGTAATAAAAAGACAAATAATTTAAAAACAAGCAAAGTATCGCAATACACACTTCTCAAAGGTATACAAATGGCTAACAAACACATCAAAAAATGCTCAACATCATCAGTCATTAAAGAAGTGTCCATCAAAAACATAATGAGACGCCACTCCACATCTGATAAGGTGCCTATAATTTAAAAGAGCAGGCAATAAGAAGCATTGAGGAGGATGTAGAGAAATTGTAACCCTTAAACATTGTTGGTGAGGGTGTAAAATGTAGAATCTTTCTAAAATAGTTTGATACTTCCTCAACTAGTTAGACACAGAGTTACTATATAACCTAGCAGTTTACTTCTAACTATATACACAAAGTAATTGAAAACATAGGTCCATGCAAACCAAAAAGTGGAAACAACCCAATGTCCATCAACGGATGAATGGATTAATAAAATGTGGTATGTCCACACCACAGTACGTGATTTGGTCACAAAAACAAATGAAGAGTGGACATACACTCCAAATGGATGAGCTATAAACACATCATGCTGAGTGGAAGAGGCCAAACACAAGAGACCATATATTGTATGATTCCATTTATATAAAATGCCAAGAATAGACATATTTACAGAGGCAAAAAATAAATTGGTAGTTGACATGGACTGGGGGGAGGGAGAAATGGGAAGTGACTGTTAATGAGCATGGAATATATTTTTGGAGTGGTAAAAATGTCATAAAGTTAGATAGTAGTTATAGTTGCACACTATAAATATACTAAAGATTACTAAATTGTACGCTTTAAATCTGTGAATTATGTGAGATGCAAAATATCTCAATAAAATTATTATTAAAATAAATTGATAAAATTAGTAGCCCAAACTTATTAAATAAATTAAATTTACACTTAAAAGTATTTCTATGAAGAAAATTCTGGACTCAGATACTTTCACTTGGTAGATCCTGTAAAACAACTTAGGAAGACATAATATTAATCCTTCAAAGACTCATCCAGCAAATGGAAGAGGAGGAAATGTTTCCTAACCCATTTTATGATGCCAGTTTTATCCAGACTTCAAATAAAAGACATTAGAGATAAGAAAACTACAGATAAGCCCTGGCTGGTGTAGCTCAGTGGGTTGAGCGCGGGCTTTGAACCAAAGTGTCACAGGTTTGATTCCCAGTCAGGGCACATGCCTGGGTTGCAGGCCAGAACCTCCAGCAACCACACATTGATGTCTCTGTCTCTGTCTCTGTCTCTGTCTCTCTGTCTCTCTCTCTCTCTTTCTCCTTCCCTTCCCTCTCTAAAAATAAATAAAATCTTAAAAAAAGAAAAAGAAAACTACAGATAAATATCTCTCATGAACATAGACTTGAAAATCATTATCAAATATTGGCAAGTTGAATTTAACAATATGTAAAAAAGATAATATATGTTGACCAACTGAGTTTTATCCTAGGAATACGAGGTAAGTTTATTATTTGAAAATAAAACAGTATAATTCACCACATTAACAAACTAACAAAGGAAAATAATATAATTTTCCCAATTGATGCAAAAAAGCAATTATTTTCTGTAAGTTAGGAATAAAAGGGAATATCTTCAATCAGTTAAAGTATAAATGTGTATAGATGTATATATGTGCATGTATATATACATATATATGTATGTGTGTGTGTGTATATATATACAGATATATATAAGAAAATACTACAGCTAATATCCTCATATTTAATGGTAAAATCCTTAATGCTTTTTACTGTTTCATGGGGAACAGCTCCCTTTTATCATTTAAATTCATTATTTTACCACTTTTACCATTTTGGGGGAGGGCTGGCTTGGATCTGTCACATCAGTGGAATTATTGAGCTACTTGATTCAGCCTCTGTTGGAATGCAGTAGAATTCTATCACCACGTTTTGAATTCTCCTCAGAATTTTTGCTCATCCCATTCTTTTTCACTATTTAAAAGAATGAATTGTGTTGGGCAACTGGAATCATGTAGAATATTTTTGTTTGTTCTCTGGAATCTTCTAGATTCTTTCCCACTCTTCCCTTTGTGTTCCAGAGAGGTCTTCATTCCTTGCCCTCTGTCGCAATAAGATCAGTCAATGGGAGGGACTGGCAAGAGACCAGAAGGCAAAGCCCAGAAGTTTCTATATTTATTCCTCTACCTCCCTCCCTGCTGCACCTTGAAATGGCACTAGCTGCATTTCTCAGCCAAATGCTTCTCCCCTCAAGCAGCAGGTCTCCCTGCTACTGTCCCATCATTTGTCTCCTGAGGCCCAGGGATGGTAACCACTTTCTGCTGTTGCCAACGCCAGGGTGATTTGCTGGATTTCCCCTCGTGGATTTCCATAACCATTCTCACAGCTTCATAAATACTCTCTCATTCCTTCATTACAGGATCCTCAATTATCCAGTCTTGAATGGGCCATTTAACTGATACAGAGAAAAATGAGGATACCATACAGTTCAAATGCAGAGGGAATAATTAAAATTCAGATACCTCTGTCCCTGATGTTGGTTTTGCTGTTGTTCATGTGAAGAAGATCTGATTGAAGAGCTCATGACATCACTGTCATGATTATTCCATAGCCTTTTCCTAACACACTGGCCAAAGGTGTTTTGGGGGTCAGTGACCTTTTAGGGCTCTGCTTTGCCTCCTGTCCTCCCTCCCTGTTTACCATTCACATAGTGAGTGCTCCTGAGCCAGGATTTAAGCTGACTCACTTGGCTTGTATGTGTTAACGTTCTGTACACAGAATGATTACTTGGTCTTAATGGTCCTGTATAAGTGAAATGTAGTCATCATCAGAAGTAGATTTGAAAAGTTTTATAGCGTCCACATTGACTTTTTAGTAGCTGGGCTATTTCTGCTTATTATGATCAAGCTGGACTTTGTGGGAGCAATGGGATTCCTCAACGCATCTTTAATTATGATGAAATGTATTGTCACTGAGGTTACAGTTTTCCCTTGCATTTTAGCTGATTGTAAAAATCAGCTAAATTTAGCTTATTTAACAAATGTAATGAATAATCTATGAGAGTCATTTTAATGTAAACACCAGACCTATAATTTTCCCCACTAATCTCAGAGAACAAGTAGATTGTTCTAGATGAGTTAGAAAAATGTCAGATAAGTTTTCTCCATGTGAAAAGAGTTTTCACTGAAGAGTTTTCACGTGAAGATTAGTTTTCTGTCTTCTTGAAAAGAGTCATCAAAAAAACCAAACAAACTAGGTTATACCTGAACTAGTTCTGTTGAGTATTACTCTGAGGTGTATTGATGGGAACCAGGTGAACATTAAATCAAGTGCTTACATCTTTTTATTTTGAGGTGCTTTTGCAGTCTGGATACTCTACTCATTGACTTATCAATTCTTATAGCATCCAGAACATGGAACACATAGGCTGAATTTTGTAATTATCACTTTATTATTAAAGGCTATAGAGGTTTTCCCTAAATTTTCATTTTTAGTATACACTGCTCCTGCATATAAGGCCTAGACTCTGTATTTCGAGGTACTAAATTAAAAACTATGTCAGATTTAGTAAAATATGAAAGTAAAATTTTTGCCATTTTATGTACCCATATGAAATACAGCTGCTAAATGGTAGACATATAATATTCAGTCTAGACTTGAAGGGTAAACATTATGATAAGATATTTATAGTTTCATAAATTATAATTCTTGGTTACAAGTAGCTAATTATTAATTATATTAAACTTTTTGGTGTCTGAATAAAAATGAAGTATATAATACATTTGATAAAGCCTATAGTCAATCTTTGTGGTAACATTATTAATTATTTTTTAAGATTCAAAGCAACCTCACATGCTAATTAACCAAATGGAGGATGGGCATGTGTGTGAGCGGGAATCAGAGAAGAATGGAGGAGAGCAGGGTCCTGCCACAGTGACACTGTAGATGGGCTGGGGGCATGGATTAGTGGGGGAGCATGCATTTAATTCATGTTACGTGTCTTCACCAGTGTGTAGAATCATTTACTTTGCTTTTTTAATGTGCCTATTTTAAAACATACAAATGAATTACTTTATGAAGAATTATTAATTGTATAATAAATATATACCACACAGCACTGTTGTTGTGTGTTGAGAATGTACATACCTTATAGAATTTGATTCCATTAGCAGCTCAGAGACAGGAGAGAGAGAAAAAGTAAGGGCTAAACTCTAGGTTTCTTCTCTAAACTTGTATTAATTTTGCTAAAAATAACTATGTATTTTACCCTAACATAGGGTTTTTCCTTGTTCAAACACCTCTGGCATGAATTTTGTTTTATTCCAATATTTTTATAATACAAATTGTGAAGTACACAAAAAGTTGCAAGAATTCTCCAATGATCATCCATGTACCTACCACCTCTATTCTGCCATTATCAACATTATATTATACTTGTTCTATCACATATTTATCCATTTATCCAACCCTCTGTCTATTCATTAGTCCACTTAGTTTTGATATACTTTAAGGTAAATTACAGACAAACACACATCCCAATGAATATGTCAACAAATGTATTTAATTTTAAATAAAATAACTAATATTTGTTGAATACATACTAGATACCAAGTGCTAGGCTAAATATGTCACTTGCAGGACTTAATGATGCCCCGACAGAGCTAGGAGGAAGTCATTACTTTTGTTAAATCAACTGTTCAAGTAGAAATACAGAGCCTTAGAATGGAGACATAGCTTTTCCCAGCTTATGCTTACCTGTAGAGATTGATCAACTTGCAAGTTCGATTAGTCAACTTGTACAGGTTGATTAGTAAACTTTATGAGATTATGTCTTTGTTGTAAGGCTGGAATTTGAACCTAGAAAGTCTGATTCCATAGCCAGGGCTTTTGTATTAATTTTCTATTTCTGCTATAACAAATGACCACAATCTTTGTAGCTAAAAAAAATCCATTTAGCCCTGACCAGTGTGGCTCAGTTGGTTGGACTTCATCCCATAAAGTGAAAGGCCACCAATTGGATTTCCCATCCTGGCACATGCCTGGGTATGTAGGTTCGGTGCCTGGTCCAGGGGGCATACAAGAGGTAGTTGAACAGTGTTTCTCTCACACATCCATATTTCTCTCCCTCTCTTTCTCTCTCTCTGCCCCTCTCCCTAAAACAACAACAACAACAAAAAACCTTAACGATTTTATTTTTAATTTAATGGATGTTTTAAAATTCATTAAAACAAAATTTAAAATCCATTAAGACAAAATTAAAATCCATTAAAATCTTACCCCCCCATCCATTTATTATCTCACAGTTTTATGGATCAGAAGTCAGTGCAGAACGTGGCTCAGCTGGGTCCTTTGCTCAAGGTTTCATAAGGCTGAAATCAAAGCGTTCCCTGAGCTCTACACTTAACTAATTGCTCTAGGAAGATTATGCCTCCTTCAGGTGTTGGCCAAATTCAGTTCCATGCAGTTGTGGAACTGAGGTCTCCCTTGTTTCACTGGCTGTCAGTGGGGGCACTGACTTCCCCTCTAGAGGCTACATGATTCTTTCTCTGCTTTCCATGCAGCTCCATTCCATCAATGATAAGTTGAGTTCCTCTGACACAGCAAATCTTTCTAACTTTTCCTCTGCTTCATTTCTCTGCCTCCAGCCAGAGGAAGCTCTGTACTTTTAAGTGCTCATGTGATTAGATTGCACCCACTCAGGTAATCCAGGATAAGCTCCCTATTTTAAGGTACATAACCTTAATTACATTGGCAAAGTCCCCATTGTTGTATAATATAACATATCACAAATCTGAAGAGTTTGCAAACAGTGGGGTGTGTGTCATTCTGCCTAAACAATAGAATGCCACTATTGTTTGGCATTTCAAGCAATCTCAGGAGCCCTCTATTTTAAGCAAGGGTTTCTGATCATCCAACAATTTTTTAAAGACATACTTTTTACTAAGCGTCAAGTATAAAGAATATAATTAATATTTGAGGATAAGATCTATATGAAATTATTATAAAGTTTATATTTACATTTTTATTTCTGGGTAGATTTTGAAAGCCAAATGTTTGAAGATGTCAATAAAAATGGTAGTCATCTTCCCTGTGACATATTCCTTTTTTAATGCTTTGAGTCATTTTATATTTATCTGAGACAGTCTAGCTGACTTGTATCATGTGTCCAAAAACTTATTTCAGTGGAGAATAGACAAAGTACCACAACTGCCCTCAAGTCTTAGGTCTTCTCTCAACACATGTTTATTCCAGTTATTCTGAAGGGTATTCTACACATCATTGCATTGGTGCATCCAAACAGCAATAATTCAGAAGGCACAACAGATGGGACTGATTTTGTCTGTGATGGTAGATATTGCTCATTCATTCAGAAATGCCAGCGAGCTGATATGAATTCTAGGATGGACTAAAGCTGAGCTTCTCTATCTGTCTTTCCTGCTTCACTTTACCATGCCCTGCATAGGCATTGTTTAGTGGTTTTTTTTTAATTATTAGCAAACCTTTTACAAGATATGAAAACCACTATATGATATTAAAAGTAGATATACACAAGTCAAATAAAAAATCCTTGCCTTCGCAAATATCAATAGCATGGTCCTTCAACATCCACACTGGTGCAGATGAGTTGGCTGTGAGCCACACCCTTACAAGAATGTCTTATTGACCATTTGTAGCACTTTCTACGTTATGATGATTTTGTAACCTTATACAAGTCATGGCTTACATGTGATCTGTCTTTACAGCCCTAACAGTTCTTAATACTGATTCTAGCATGAAGCAAGCACTTACTTTTTATCATTACTGAATTAGTCCCACCATTCATTCATTCACTCTTTCTGCACTTGTTGGCCTATGTTATCTTAGTCATGGGCGTGACCTGGGAGGGGAGAGAGAAATAAGAAACAGGTTTTCAAAAATGTTTGTGGACTAGAAAGAAAGAATAATATATAAATAAGTTATCGTGATATTGTAGCACTCATATTGTAGTGAGGGCTAAAATTAAGAGCATTAAAAGGACAGGGAGGAGACAGACCTAATTGAGACTAAAGACATGAAAGATATGAATATCTGTGTGTGAGTGTGCACCTTCATAAAGGAGGTGTACTACGACTGAAAATGTGTTATAAGCAATTGGATTTCTGCTTGCCTTGGGCAATTTTATATATATATATATATATATATATATATATATATATATATGTTTAATTATACATCTTTGTGTTTATACACATTATGTATTTTAGAGCAATATGAGAACCCATTTTGGGATAGCTCCTCTGAACTGATTGGGGCAGTCCCCATACTTTTTAAAATTAAGGCTACTGGCATATCACAGCCATGACACCAAATTTAAATAGCATTATATAGATTTAATAATTTTAGGAAACTGTGTGTGAGATTTTTTTCTACATATGTATTTAGATTAGTTCTTTACCTTGTCAAGAAAATACATAATTACATTATTCTGCCATAAATATTTCAGCATTCTAAAATGTATTAAAGTACAGTAAGCTCTTAGGCATCATACCATTCTACAAATACTTTATTAGTTTACTGATTGCCATGACCCTTCAGATTATTCTGTCTCTAGTAAACACTTCCCATCCCATTTTTCTGTATGATTTCCACACCATGGTACAGATTTAGAAAATAATTATATTTGTTCCACCTGTCTTCCTCTGCTTTCACTCCTGAGTTTCCTCAATTTCAAGGTGCATACAAGGAACAGTTCTGTGTCAGGCATTGTCTTATGCCCTGGAAAGGGACCCTCTAGTTAGGGTAAAGACACACTCTTGCCCTTAAGGAAGTTAGAATGTAAGCAAGAGAAAAATGATAAACTCCCATGGAAGGACAAATGCTAAGTATTGGCATAGAAGCTAATAAACTCCCATGGAAGGATTTCTGCTAAGTATTAAATTAATATTAGCATTTGGTAAACTGAGGGGTAGGGAACATCGAGATCAGTATAGCCACTTTATACATAATATCACTGGGTATTTGCCCTTACTTATTCCCCAGGCTCCCCGACAACCATGGGAGAGCTGGGGAGGGGATGGAAGATGGTATCAGACATTGTGAGTGCCCTGACTCTTTGGCTGGAACATGTGCTTGAGGAATTGTTCAGCCAGTGGTGTCAATGTGCTTGTTTGTGCTAATCTGCCACCATCTGTCATTTCCCCTGGAGACTGATGGCCTGCCTTTGGGTCATTTGTTACAACAGTAGTGTGTCAGGAGTTAGGGGTGAAGCATATAACCATGGTCTTGAGAACGGAAGTATAACCAGCTTACAAGGATCTCAAGTTGGCATCTTGGCAGCCACAGTATGATCTACACTTATTTTTTTTTATTTTGTAAACCTTTTTTTAGCTTTTAATCATTTTTATTATTATTCTATTACAGTTGTCCCAATTTTTCCCTCTTTTCCCTCCTCCACCCATCCCCCTACACTCCCACAGTCAGTCTCCACACTGTTGTCCATGTTCTTTGACTTGTCCCTTCCCCTTCTTTCCACCATTATCACCCTCCCCGCTCCCCTCTGGTCACTGTCAGTCTGTT